>NW_027309461.1:0-32819 GCF_047496885.1 Scyliorhinus torazame | reverse complement strand
GAGAGCGAAGGACACACAGAGAGAGCGAGGGACATAGAGAGCGAGGGACACACAGAGAGAGTGTGGGGCACAGAGAGAGTGAGAGACACAGAGAGAGTGAGGGACACAGAGAGCGAGGGACACAGAGAGCGAGGGACACAGAGAGTGAGGGACACAGAGAGAGTGAGGGACCCAGAGGGAGCGAGGGACACAGAGAGAGCGAGGGACGCAGAGAGTGCGAGGGACACAGAGAGTGAGGGACACAGAGAGAGTGAGGGGCACAGAGAGTGAGGGACACAGAGAGCGAGGGACACACAGAGAGAGCGAGAGACACAGAGAGTGAGGGAAACAGAGAGAGTGAGGGACACAGAGAGCGAGGGACACAGAGAGCGAGGGACACAGAAAGAGTCAGGGACACAGAGAGTGAGGGACACAGAGAGAGCGAAGGACACAGAGAGTGCGAGGGACTCAGAGAGTGAGGGGCACAGAGAGCGAGGGACACAGAGAGAGCGAGAGACACAGAGAGAGCGAGGGACACACAGAGAGCGAGGGACACAGGGAGAGCGAGGGGTAGAGAGAGAGTAAGGGACACAGAGAGCCAGGGACACAGAGAGAGCGAGGGACACACAGCGAGCGAGGGACACAGAGAGAGCGAGGGGCAGAGAGAGAGCGAGGGACACAGAGAGCGAAGGACACAGAGAGCGAAGGACACAGAGAGCACGAGTGACACAGAGAGCGCGAGGGACACAGAGAGTGCGAGCGACACAGACACCGGGAGGGACACAGAGACCGCGAGGGACAGAGAGAGACAGTGGGGGACACAGAGAGAGCGAGGGTCACAGAGAGCAAGGGACACAGAGAGCAAGGGACACAGAGAGTGAAGGATACAGAGAGTGAGGGACACACTGAGAGAGTGTGGGACACAGAGAGCGAGTGACACAGAGAGCGCTAGGGACACAGAGAGCGCGAGGGACACAGAGAGCGAGGGACACAGAGAGTGTGGAACACAGAGAGAGTGTGGGACACAGAGAGAGCGAGGGACACAGAGAGAGCGAGGGACACAGAGAGCAAGGGACACAGAGAGAGCGAGGGACATAGAGAGCGAGGGACGCACAGAGAGAACGAGGGACACAGAGAGCGAGGAAAACACAGAGCAAGTGAGAGACACAGAGAGTGAGGAACACAGAGAGCGAGGGAAACAGATATAGCGAGGGACAAAGTAAGCGAGGGACACACAGAGAGAGTGAGGGACACAGGGAGTGTGGAACACAGAGAGCGAGGGACACAGAGAGAGCGAGGGACACAGAGAGAGTGAGGGACACAGAGAGAGTAAGGGACACAGAGCGAGGGTCACAGACAGAGCGAGGGACACAGAGAGAGCGAGGGACACAGAGAGAGCGAGGGACACAGAGAGAGTGAGGGACACAGAGAGAGTGAGGGACACAGAGCGAGGGACACAGACAGAGCGAGGGACACAGAGAGAGCGAGGGACACAAAGAGCGAGGGACACAGAGCACGAGGGACACAGAAAGCGAGGGACACAGAGAGTGAGGAAAACAGAGAGTGAGGGACACAGAGAGAACGAGGGACACAAAGAGTGAGGCACACAGAGAGCGAGGGACCCAGAGAGCGATTAACACAGAGAACGAGGGACACAGAGAGTGAGGGACACAGTGCACGAGGGACACAGAGAGCGCGAGGGACACAGAGAGCCCGAGGGACACACAGAAAGGGAGGGACACAGACAGAGCGAGGGTCACAGACCGAGGGACACTGAGAGAGCGAGGGACACAGAGAGAGCGATGGACACCGAGAGAGCGAGGGACACAGAGAGAGCGAGGGACACAGCGAGAGCGAGGGACACAGCTAGAGCGAGGGACACAGAGAGAGCGAGGGACACATGGAGGAAGAGGGACACAGAGAGAGCGAGGGACACAGAGAGAGCGAGGGACACAGATAGAGCGAGGGACACATGGAGGAAGAGGGACACAGAGGGAGCGAGGGACACACAGAGAGCGAGGGACACAGAGAGTGAGGGACACAGAGAGCAAGGGACACAGCGAGAGAGAGAGAGGGACACAGAGAGTGAGAAACAGAGAGCGCGAGGGACACAGAGAGAGCGAGGGACACAGAACGTGAGGGATACAGAGAGTGAGGTACACAGAGAGCGAGGGACACAGAGAGCGAGTAACACAGAGCACGAGGGACACAGAGAGAGCGAGGGACACAGAGAGAGCGAGGGACACAGAGAGAGCGAGGGACACAGAGAGAGTGAGGGACACAGAGAGAGTGAGGGACACAGAGCGAGGGACACAGACAGAGCGAGGGACACAGAGAGAGCGAGGGACTCAAAGAGCGAGGGACACAGAGCACGAGGGACACAGAGAGCGAGGGACACAGAGAGTGAGGGAAACAGAGAGTGAGGGACACAGAGAGAACCAGGGACACAGAGAGTGTGGCACACAGAGAGCGAGGGACCCAGAGAGCGATTAACACAGAGAACGAGGGACACAGAGAGTGAGGGACACAGTGCACGAGGGACACAGAGAGCGTGAGGGACACAGAGAGCCCGAGGGACACACAGAAAGGGAGGGACACAGACAGAGCGAGGGTCACAGACCGAGGGACACTGAGAGAGCGAGGGACACAGAGAGAGCGATGGACACAGAGAGAGCAAGGGACACAGAGAGCAAGGGACACAGCGAGAGCGAGGGACACAGAGAGAGCGAGGGACATAGAGAGAGCGAGAGCGAGGGACACAGCTAGAGCGAGGGACACAGAGAGAGCGAGGGACACATGGAGGAAGAGGGACACAGAGAGAGCGAGGGACACAGAGAGAGCGAGGGACACAGATAGAGCGAGGGACACATGGAGGAAGAGGGACACAGAGGGAGCGAGGGACACACAGAGAGCGAGGGACACAGAGAGTGAGGGACACAGAGAGCAAGGGACAGAGCGAGAGAGAGAGAGGGACACAGAGAGTGAGAAACAGAGAGCGCGAGGGACACAGAAAGAGCGAGGGACACAGAACGTGAGGGATACAGAGAGTGAGGTACACAGAGAGCGAGGGACACAGAGAGCGAGTAACACAGAGCACGAGGGACACAGAGAGAGCGAGGGACACAGAGAGAGCGAGGGACACAGAGAGAGCGAGGGACACAGAGAGTGTGAGGGACACAGAGAGAGTGAGGGACACAGAGAGAGGGACACAGACAGAGCGAGAGACACAGAGAGAGTGAGGGACACAGAGAGAGTGAGGGACACAGAGAGAGTGAGGGACACAGAGAGAGGGAGGGACACAGAGAGAGGGACACAGAGAGAGCGAGGGACACAGAGAGAGTGAGGGACACAGAGAGAGTGAGGGACACAGAGAGAGGGACACAGAGAGAGCGAGCGACACAGAGAGAGTGAGGGACACAGAGAGAGTGAGGGACACAGAGAGAGGGACACAGAGAGAGCGAGGGACACAGAGAGAGTGAGGGACACAGAGAGAGGGACACAGACAGAGCGAGAGACACAGAGAGAGCGAGGGACACAAAGAGCGAGGGACACAGAGCACGAGGGACACAGAGAGCAAGGGACACAGAGAGTGAGGGAAACAGAGAGTGAGGGACACAGAGAGAACGAGGGACACTGAGAGTGAGGCACACAGAGAGCGAGGGACCCAGAGAGCGATTAACACAGAGAACGAGGGACACAGAGAGTGAGGGACACAGTGCACGAGGGACACAGAGAGCGCGAGGGACACAGAGAGCCCGAGGGACACACAGAAAGGGAGGGACACAGACAGAGCGAGGGTCACAGACCGAGGGACACTGAGAGAGCGAGGGACACAGAGAGTGCGAGGGACACAGAGAGAGCGAGGGACACAGAGAGAGCGAGGGACAAACTGAGAGCGAGGGACACAGAGAGCGAGGGACACAGAGAGAGCGAGGGACACAGAGGGAGTGAGCGACACAGAGAGCGCGAGGGACACAGAGAGAGAGAGGGACACAAAGAGCGAGGGACACAGAGCACCAGGGACACAGAGAGGGAGGGTCACAGAGAGTGTGGGACACAGAGAGTGAGGGACACAGAGAGTGAGGGTCACAGAGAGAGTGAGGGACACAGAGAGAGCGAGGGACACAGAGAGAGCGAGGGACACAGCGAGAGCGAGGGACACAGAGAAAGGGAGGGACACAGACAGAGCGAGGGTCACAGACCGAGCTACACAGAGAGCGCGAGTGACACAGAGAGAGCGAGTGACACAAAGAGCGAGAGACACAGAGCACGAGGGACACAGAGAGCGAGGGACACAGAGAGCGATTAACACAGAGAACGAGGGACACAGAGAGTGAGGGACACAGTGCACGAGGGACACAGAGAGTGCGAGGGACACAGAGAGAGCGAGGGGCACAGAGAGTGAGGGACACAGAGAGAGCGAGGGACACAGAGAGAGCGAGGGACACAGACCGAGGGACACAGAGAGAGCGAGGAACACAGAGAGAGTGAGGGACACACAGAAAGAGAGGGACACCGAGAGAGTGAGGGACACCGAGAGAGCGAGGGACACAGAGAGAGCGAGGGGCACAGAGAGTGAGGGACACAGAGAGAGCGAGCGACACAGAGAGCGAAGGGCACAGAGAGCGAGGGGCACAGAGAGCAAGGGACACAGAGAGCGAGGGACACAGAGAGCGAGGGGCACAGAGAGCGAGGGACACACAGAGAGAGTGAGGGACACAGAGAGAGCGAGGGACACAGAGAGCAGGGGACACAGAGAGAGTGAGGGACACAGAGAGAACGAGGGACACAGAGAGCGCGAGGGACACAGAGAGCACGAGGGACACAGAGAGCGATGGACAGAGAGAGAGGGACAGAGAGAGAGAGGGGCACTGAGAGAGAGACAGAGAGACAGGGACACAGAGAGAGCGAGAGACACAGCGAGAGCAAGGGACACAGAGCGAGCGAGGGACACAGCGAGAGCGAGGGACACAGAAAGAGCGAGGGACACAGAGAGTGAGGGACACAGAGAGAGCAAGGAACCTGGAGAGAGCGAGGGACACAGAGAGTGAGAAACAGAGAGCGCGAGGGACACAGAGAAAGCGAGGGACACAGAACGCGAGGGATACAGAGAGTGAGGGACACAGAGATCGAGGGACACAGAGAGCGAGTAACACAGAGCACGAGGGACACAGAGAGAGCGAGGGACACAGAGAGAGCGAGGGACACAGAGAGCGTGAGGGACACAGAGAGTGAGGGACACAGAGAGAGTGGGGCACAGAGAGTGAGGGACACAGAGAGTGAGGGACACAAAGAGAGAGTGAGGGACACAGAGAGTGAGGGTCACAGAGAGAGTGAGGGACACAGAGAGCGAGGGACACAGAGATAGAGGGACACAGAGAGAGCCAGGGACACAGAGAGTGCGAGGGACACAGAGAGAGTGAGGGACACAGAGAGACGGAAGGACAAACTGAGAGCGAGGGGCACAGAGAGCGAGGGGCACAGAGAGCGAGGGACACAGAGAGAGAGCGAGTGACACAGACAAAGCCAGGGACACAGAGAACGAGGGACACACAGAAAGGGAGGGACACAGAGAGAGTGAGGGACACAGAGAGAGTGAGGGACACAGACCGAGTGACACAGACAGAGTGAGGGACACAGAGAGAGCCAGGGACACAGAGAGAGTGAGGGACACACAGAAAGGGAGGGACACTTAGAGAGTGAGGGACACAGAGAGTGCGAGGGACACACAGTAAGGGAGGGACACAGAGAGAGCGAGGGACACAGAGAGCGAGGGACACAGAGAGAGCGAGGGACACAGACAAAGCCAGGGACACAGAGAGAGCGAGGGACACACAGAAAGAGAGGGACACAGAGAGAGTGAGGGACACAGAGAGAGCGAGGGCCACAGAGAGAGCGAGGGGCACAGAGAGCGAGGGGGACAGAGAGTGAGGGACACACAGAGAGAGCGAGTGACACAGACAAAGCCAGGGACACAGAGAGAGCGAGGGGCACACAGAAAGGGAGGGACACAGAGAGAGTGAGGGACACAGAGAGAGCGAGGCGCACAGAGAGTGAGGGACACACACAGAGAGCGAGTGACACAGACAAAGCCAGGGACACAGAGAGAGCGAGGGGCACAGAGAGAGCGAGGGTCACAGAGAGTGAGGGACACAGAGAGAGCGAGGGGCACAGAGAGTGAGGGACACAGAGAGAGCGAGGGACACAGAGAGAGCGAGGGACACAGACCGAGGGACACAGAGAGAGCGAGGGACACAGAGAGAGTGAGGGACACACAGAAAGAGAGGGACACAGAGAGAGTGAGGGACACAGAGAGAGCGAGGGCCACAGAGAGAGCGAGGGGCACAGAGAGCGAGGGGGACAGAGAGTGAGGGACACACAGAGAGAGCGAGTGACACAGACAAAGCCAGGGACACAGAGAGAGCGAGGGGCACACAGAAAGGGAGGGACACAGAGAGAGTGAGGGACACAGAGAGCACGAGGGACACAGAGAGCGCGAGGGACACAGAGAGCACGAGGGACACAGAGAGCGATGGACAGAGAGAGAGGGACAGAGAGAGAGAGGGGCACTGAGAGAGAGACAGAGAGACAGGGACACAGAGAAAGAGGGACACAGAGAAAGAGGGACACAGAGAGAGAGGGACTGAGAGAGAGGGACAGTGAGGAACGCAGCGAAAGAGAGTGGGACAGAGGGAGAGAGTGGGACACAGCGAGAGAGACAAAGAGAGGGGGACACATGGAGGGAGAGGGACACAGAGAGAGCGAGAGACACAGCGAGAGCAAGGGACACAGAGCGAGCGAGGGACACAGCGAGAGCGAGGGACACAGAAAGAGCGAGGGACACAGAGAGTGAGGGACACAGAGAGAGCAAGGGACCTAGAGAGAGCGAGGGACACAGAGAGTGAGAAACAGAGAGCGCGAGGGACACAGAGAAAGCGAGGGACACAGGACGCGAGGGATACAGAGAGTGAGGGACACAGAGAGCGAGGGACACAGAGAGCGAGTAACACAGAGCACGAGGGACACAGAGAGCGTGAGGGACACAGCGAGAGCGAGGGACACAGAGAAAGGGAGGGACACAGACAGAGCGAGGGTCACAGACCGAGCTACACAGAGAGCGCGAGGGACACAGAGAGAGCGAGTGACACAAAGAGCGAGAGACACAGAGCACGAGGGACACAGAGAGCGAGGGACACAGAGAGCGATTAACACAGAGAACGAGGGACACACAGAGTGAGGGAAACAGTGCACGAGGGACACAGAGAGTGCGAGGGACACAGAGAGAGCGAGGGGCACAGAGTGTGAGGGACACAGAGAGAGCGAGGGACACAGAGAGAGCGAGGGACACAGACCGAGGGACACAGAGAGAGCGAGGAACACAGAGAGAGTGAGGGACACACAGAAAGAGAGGGACACCGAGAGAGTGAGGGACACCGAGAGAGCGAGGGACACAGAGAGAGCGAGGGGCACAGAGAGTGAGGGACACAGAGAGAGCGAGCGACACAGAGAGCGAAGGGCACAGAGAGCGAGGGGCACAGAGAGCAAGGGACACAGAGAGCGAGGGACACAGAGAGCGAGGGGCACAGAGAGCGAGGGACACACAGAGAGAGCGCGTGACACAGACAAAGCCAGGGACACAGAGAGAGCGAGGGACACACAGTAAGGGAGGGACACAGAGAGAGTGAGGGACACAGAGAGAGCGAGGGACACAGAGAGCAGGGGACACAGAGAGAGTGAGGGACACAGAGAGAACGAGGGACACAGAGAGCGCGAGGGACACAGAGAGCACGAGGGACACAGAGAGCGATGGACAGAGAGAGAGGGACAGAGAGAGAGAGGGGCACTGAGAGAGAGACAGAGAGACAGGGACACAGAGAGAGCGAGAGACACAGCGAGAGCGAGGGACACAGAAAGAGCGAGGGACACAGAGAGTGAGGGACACAGAGCGAGCAAGGGACACAGCGAGAGCGAGGGACACAGAAAGAGCGAGGGACACAGAGAGTGAGGGACACAGAGAGAGCAAGGGACCTAGAGAGAGCGAGGGACACAGAGAGTGAGAAACAGAGAGCGCGAGGGACACAGAGAAAGCGAGGGACAAAGAACGCGAGGGACACAGAGAGTGAGGGACACAGAGAGCGAGGGACACAGAGAGCGAGTAACACAGAGCACGAGGGACACAGAGAGAGCGAGGGACACAGAGAGAGCGAGGGACACAGAGAGTGCGAGGGACACAGAGAGCGAGGGACACAGAGAGTGTGGGACACAGAGAGCGCGAGTGACACAGAGAGCGAGGGACACAGAGAGAGAGCGAGTGACACAGAGAGTGAGGGACACAGAGAGCGCGAGGGGCTCAGAGAGCGCGAGGGGCACAGAGAGCGCGAGGGACACAGAGAGCGAGGGACACAGAGAGAGAGCGAGGGACACAGAGAGTGAGGGACACAGAGAGCGCGAGGGGCACAGAGAGCGCGAGGGACACAGAGAGTGAGGGACACAGAGAGCGCGAGGGGCACAGAGAGCGAGTGACACAGAGAGCGCGAGGGACACAGAGAGTGTGGGGCACAGAGAGCGAGGGACACAGAGAGAGCGAGGGACACAGAGAGAGCGAGGGACACAGAGAGAGTGAGGGACACAGAGAGAGTGAGGGACACAGAGCGAGGGACACAGACAGAGCGAGGGACACAGACAGAGCGAGGGACACAGAGAACAAGGGACACACAGAAAGGGAGGGACACAGAGAGAGTGAGGGACACAGAGAGCGCGAGTGACACAGAGAGAGAGAGGACACAGAGAGCGAGGGACACAGAGAGCGAGGGACACACAGAGCGAGGGACACACAGAGATAGCGAGGGACACAGAGAGTGAGGGACACACAGAGAGAGTGTGGGACACAGAGAGAGTGAGTGACACAGAGAGAGAGTGTTGGACACAGAGAGTGAGGGACACACAGACAGAGCCATGGACACAGAGAGAGCGAGGGACACAGAGAGTGAGGGACACACAGAGAGAGCGAGGGACACAGAGAGTGAGGGACACACGGAGAGAGTGTGGGACACAGAGAGAGTGAGAGACACAGAGAGACTGAGGGACACAAGGAGAGCGAGGAACACAGAGAGAGCGAATGACACAGAGAGCGAGGGACACAGAGAGCAAGGGACACAGAGAGTGAGGGACACAGAGAGAGTGAGGGACCCAGAGGGAGCGAGGGACCCAGAGAGAGCGAGGGACGCAGAGAGCGCGAGGGACACAGAGAGTGAGGGACACAGAGAGAGTGAGGGGCACAGAGAGTGAGGGACACAGAGAGCGAGGGACACACAGAGAGAGCGAGAGACACAGAGAGTGAGGGACACAGAGAGAGTGAGGGACACAGAGAGCGAGATTCACAGAGAGCAAGGGACACAGAGACCGAGGGACACTTAGAGAGTGAAGGATACAGAGAGTGAGGGACACAGAGAGTGTGGGACACAGAGAGCGAGTGACACAGAGAGCGCGAGGGACACAGAGAGTGTGGGACACAGAGAGCGCGAGTGACACAGAGAGCGAGGGACACAGAGAGAGAGCGAGTGACACAGAGAGTGAGGGACACAGAGAGCGCGAGGGGCACAGAGAGCGCGAGGGGCACAGAGAGCGCGAGGGACACAGAGAGCGAGGGACACAGAGAGAGAGCGAGGGACACAGAGAGTGAGGGACACAGAGAGCGCGAGGGGCACAGAGAGCGCGAGGGACACAGAGAGTGAGGGACACAGAGAGCGCGAGGGGCACAGAGAGCGAGTGACACAGAGAGCGCGAGGGACACAGAGAGTGTGGGGCACAGAGAGCGAGGGACACAGAGAGAGCGAGGGACACAGAGAGAGCGAGGGACACAGAGAGAGTGAGGGACACAGAGAGAGTGAGGGACACAGAGCGAGGGACACAGACAGAGCGAGGGACACAGACAGAGCGAGGGACACAGAGAACGAAGGACACACAGAAAGGGAGGGACACAGAGAGAGTGAGGGACACAGAGAGCGCGAGTGACACAGAGATAGCGAGGGACACAGAGAGTGAGGGACACACAGAGAGAGTGTGGGACACAGAGAGAGTGAGTGACACAGAAAGAGAGTGTTGGACACAGAGAGTGAGGGACACACAGACAGAGCCATGGACACAGAGAGCGAGGGACACAGAGAGTGAGGGACACACAGAGAGAGCGAGGGACACAGAGAGCGAGGGACACACGGAGAGAGTGTGGGACACAGAGAGAGTGAGAGACACAGAGAGACTGAGGGACACTAGGAGAGCGAGGAACACAGAGAGAGCGAATGACACAGAGAGCGAGGGACACAGAGAGCAAGGGACACAGAGAGTGAGGGACACAGAGAGAGTGAGGGACCCAGAGGGAGCGAGGGACCCAGAGAGAGCGAGGGACGCAGAGAGCGTGAGGGACACAGAGAGTGAGGGACACAGAGAGAGTGAGGGGCACAGAGAGTGAGGGACACAGAGAGCGAGGGACACACAGAGAGAGCGAGAGACACAGAGAGTGAGGGACACAGAGAGAGTGAGGGACACAGAGAGCGAGATTCACAGAGAGCAAGGGACACAGAGACCGAGGGACACTTAGAGAGTGAAGGATACAGAGAGTGAGGGACACACTGAGAGAGTGTGGGACACAGAGAGCGAGTGACACAGAGAGCGCGAGGGACACAGAGAGCGCGAGGGACACAGAGAGCGAGGGACACAGAGAGCGAGGGACACAGAGAGAGAGCGAGGGACACAGAGAGAGAGCGAGGGACACAGAGAACGAGGGACACACAGAGAGAGCGAGGGACACAGACAGAGCAAGGGACACAGAGAGAGTGAGGGACACAGAGAGTGAGGAACACACAGAGAGTGTGAGGGACACAGAGAGTGTGGAACACAGAGAGCGAGGGACACAGAGAGAGCGAGGGACACAGAGAGAACGAGGGACACAGAGAGCGAGGGACACAGAGAGCGAGGGACACAGAGAGAGCGAGGGACACAGAGAGAGTGAGGGACACAGAGAGAGTGGGGGACACAGAGCGAGGGACACAGACAGAGTGAGGGACACAGAGAGTGAGGGACACAGAGAGTGAGGGAGACAGTGAGAGTTGGGGACCCAGAGGGAGCGAGGGACCGAGAGAGAGCGAGGGACGCAGAGAGCGCGAGGGACACAGAGATTGAGGGACACAGAGAGAGTGAGGGGCACAGAGAGTGAGGGACACAGAGAGCGAGGGACACACAGAGAGAGCGAGAGACACAGAGAGTGAGGGGCACAGTGAGCGCGAGGGACACAGAGAGCGAGGGACACAGAGAGAGCGAGGGACAGAGAGAGAGTGAGGGACACAGAGAGAGCGAGGGACACAGAGAGTGAGGGACACAGAGAGAGTGAGGGACACAGAGAGAGTGAGGGACACAGAGCGAGGGACACAGAGAGCGAGGGTCACAGAGAGAGCGAGGGACACAGACAGAGCAAGGGACACAGAGAGAGTGAGGGACACAGAGAGTGAGGAACACAGAGAGCGAGGGAAACAGAGAGAGCGAGGGACACAGAGAGCGAGGGACACAGTGAGCGAGGGACACAGAGAGAGCGAGGGACACAGACAGAGCAAGGGACACAGAGAGAGTGAGGGACACAGAGAGTGAGGAACACAGAGAGCGAGGGAAACAGAGAGAGCGAGGGACACAGAGATCGAGGGACACACAGAGAGAGTGAGGGACACAGAGAATGTGGAACACAGAGAGAGCGAGGGACACAGAGAGAGCGAGGGACACAGAGAGAGTGAGGGACTCAGAGAGAGCGAGGGACACAGAGAGTGAGGGACACAGAGAGAGTGAGGGACACAGAGAGAGTGAGGGACACAGAGCGAGGGACACAGACAGAGCGAGGGACACAGACAGAGCGAGGGACACAGAGAGAGCGAGGGACACACAGAAAGGGAGGGACACAGAGAGAGTGAGGGACACAGAGAGCGCGAGTGACACAGAGAGAGCGAGGACACAGAGACCGAGGGACACAGAGAGCGAGGGACACACAGAGATAGCGAGGGACACAGAGAGTGAGGGACACACAGAGAGAGTGTGGGACACAGAGAGAGTGAATGACACAGAGAGAGAGTGTGGGACACAGAGAATGAGGGACACACAGACAGAGCCATGGACACAGAGAGAGCGAGGGACACAGAGAGCGAAGGACACACAGAGAGAGCGAGGGACATAGAGAGCAAGGGACACACAGAGAGAGCGAGAGACACAGAGAGTGAGGGACACAGAGAGAGTGAGAGACACAGAGAGAGTGAGGGACACAGAGAGCGAGGGACACAGAGAGCGAGGGACACAGAGAGTGAGGGACACAGAGAGAGTGAGGGATCCAGAGGGAGCGAGGGACATAGAGAGAGCGAGGGACGCAGAGAGTGCGAGGGACACAGAGAGTGAGGGACACAGAGAGAGTGAGGGGCACAGAGAGTGAGGGACACAGAGAGCGAGGGACACACAGAGAGAGCGAGAGACACAGAGAGTGAGGGACACAGAGAGAGTGAGGGACACAGAGAGCGAGGGACACAGAGAGCGAGGGACACAGAAAGAGTCAGGGACACAGTGAGTGAGGGCCACAGAGAGAGTGAGGGACAGAGAGTGAGTGAGGGACACACAGAGAGAGTGATGGACACAGAGAGCGAGGGACACAGAGAGTGTGGGACACATAGATCGAGGGACACCGAGAGTGTGGGACACATAGATCGAGGGACACAGAGAGTGAGGGACACAGAGAGTGAGGGACACACAGATCGATGGACACAGAGAGTGAGGGACACAGAGAGTGAGGGACACACAGAGCGAGGGACACAGAGAGTGTGGGACACAGAGAGCGAGGGACACAGAGAGCGAGTAGCACAGAGCATGAGGGACACAAAGAGTGAGGGACACAGAGAGCGAGGGACACACGGAGAGAGCGAGTGACACAGAGAGTGAGGGACACAGAGAGAGAGCGAGGGACACAGAGAGTGAGGGACACAGAGAGCGCGAGGGGCACGGAGAGAGCGTGAGGGACACAGAGAGTGAGGGACACAGAGAGAGAGCGAGGGACACAGAGAGTGAGGGGCACAGAGAGCGCGAGGGGCACAGAGAGCGCGAGGGACACAGAGAGCGAGGGACACAGAGAGAGAGCGAGGGACACAGAGAGTGAGGGACACAGAGAGCGCGAGGGGCACAGAGAGCGCGAGGGACACAGAGAGTGAGGGACACAGAGAGCGCGAGGGGCACAGAGAGCGAGTGACACAGAGAGCGCGAGGGACACAGAGAGTGTGGGGCACAGAGAGCGAGGGACACAGAGAGAGCGAGGGACACAGAGAGAGCGAGGGACACAGAGAGAGTGAGGGACACAGAGAGAGTGAGGGACACAGAGCGAGGGACACAGACAGAGCGAGGGACACAGACAGAGCGAGGGACACAGAGAACGAGGGACACACAGAAAGGGAGGGACACAGAGGGAGTGAGGGACACAGAGAGCGCGAGTGACACAGAGAGAGCGAGGACACAGAGAGCGAGGGACACAGAGAGCGAGGGACACAGAGAGCGAGGGACACACAGAGATAGCGAGGGACACAGAGAGTGAGGGACACACAGAGAGAGTGTGGGACACAGAGAGAGTGAGTGACACAGAGAGAGAGTGTTGGACACAGAGAGTGAGGGACACACAGACAGAGCCATGGACACAGAGAGCGAGGGACACAGAGAGTGAGGGACACACAGAGAGAGCGAGGGACACAGAGAGCGAGGGACACACGGAGAGAGTGTGGGACACAGAGAGAGTGAGAGACACAGAGAGACTGAGGGACACAAGGAGAGCGAGGAACACAGAGAGAGCGAATGACACAGAGAGCGAGGGACACAGAGAGCAAGGGACACAGAGAGTGAGGGACACACAGAGAGTGAGGGACACAGAGAGAGTGAGGGGCACAGGGAGTGAGGGACACAGAGAGCGAGGGACACACAGAGAGAGCGAGAGACACAGAGAGTGAGGGACACAGAGAGAGTGAGGGACACAGAGAGCGAGATTCACAGAGAGCAAGGGACACAGAGATCGAGGGACACTTAGAGAGTGAAGGATACAGAGAGTGAGGGACACACTGAGAGAGTGTGGGACACAGAGAGCGAGTGACACAGAGAGCGCGAGGGACACCGAGAGCGCGAGGGACACAGAGAGCGAGGGACACAGAGAGCGAGGGACACAGAGAGAGAGCGAGGGACACAGAGAGAGAGCGAGGGACACAGAGAGCGAGGGACACACAGAGAGAGCGAGGGACACAGACAGAGCAAGGGACACAGAGAGAGTGAGGGACACAGAGAGTGAGGAACACAGAGAGCGAGGGAAACAGAGAGAGCGAGGGACACAGAGAGCGAGGGACACACAGAGAGTGTGAGGGACACAGAGAGTGTGGAACACAGAGAGCGAGGGACACAGAGAGAGCGAGGGACACAGAGAGATCGAGGGACACAGAGAGCGAGGGACACAGAGAGCGAGGGACACAGAGAGAGCGAGGGACACAGAGAGAGTGGGGGACACAGAGCGAGGGACACAGACAGAGTGAGGGACACAGAGAGTGAGGGACACAGAGAGTGAGGGACACAGTGAGAGTTGGGGACCCAGAGGGAGCGAGGGACCGAGAGAGAGCGAGGGACGCAGAGAGCGCGAGGGACACAGAGAGTGAGGGACACAGAGAGAGAGAGGGGCACAGAGAGTGAGGGACACAGAGAGCGAGGGACACACAGAGAGAGCGAGAGACACAGAGAGTGAGGGGCACAGAGAGCGCGAGGGACACAGAGAGCGAGGGACACAGAGAGAGCGAGGGACACAGAGAGAGTGAGGGACACAGAGAGAGCGAGGGACACAGAGAGTGAGGGACACAGAGAGAGTGAGGTACACAGTGAGAGTGAGGGACACAGAGCGAGGGACACAGAGAGAGTGAGGGACACAGAGAGAGTGAGGGACACAGAGCGAGGGACACAGACAGAGCGAGGGACACAGACAGAGCGAGGGACACAGAGAGAGCGAGGGACACACAGAAAGGGAGGGACACAGAGAGAGTGAGGGACACAGAGAGCGCGAGTGACACAGAGAGAGCGAGGACACAGAGACCGAGGGACACAGAGAGCGAGGGACACACAGAGATAGCGAGGGACACAGAGAGTGAGGGACACACAGAGAGAGTGTGGGACACAGAGAGAGTGAATGACAGAGAGAGAGAGTGTGGGACACAGAGAATGAGGGACACACAGACAGAGCCATGGACACAGAGAGAGCGAGGGACACAGAGAGCGAAGGACACACAGAGAGAGCGAGGGACATAGAGAGCAAGGGACACACAGAGAGAGCGAGAGACACAGAGAGTGAGGGACACAGAGAGAGTGAGAGACACAGAGAGAGTGAGGGACACAGAGAGCGAGGGACACAGAGAGCGAGGGACACAGAGAGTGAGGGACACAGAGAGAGTGAGGGATCCAGAGGGAGCGAGGGACATAGAGAGAGCGAGGGACGCAGAGAGTGCGAGGGACACAGAGAGTGAGGGACACAGAGAGAGTGAGGGGCACAGAGAGTGAGGGACACAGAGAGCGAGGGACACACAGAGAGAGCGAGAGACACAGAGAGTGAGGGACACAGAGAGAGTGAGGGACACAGAGAGCGAGGGACACAGAGAGCGAGGGACACAGAAAGAGTCAGGGACACAGTGAGTGAGGGCCACAGAGAGAGTGAGGGACAGAGAGTGAGTGAGGGACACACAGAGAGAGTGATGGACACAGAGAGCGAGGGACACAGAGAGTGTGGGACACATAGATCGAGGGACACCGAGAGTGTGGGACACATAGATCGAGGGACACAGAGAGTGAGGGACACAGAGAGTGAGGGACACACAGATCGATGGACACAGAGAGTGAGGGACACAGAGAGTGAGGGACACACAGAGCGAGGGACACAGAGAGTGTGGGACACAGAGAGCGAGGGACACAGAGAGCGAGTAGCACAGAGCATGAGGGACACAAAGAGTGAGGGACACAGAGAGCGAGGGACACACGGAGAGAGCGAGTGACACAGAGAGTGAGGGACACAGAGAGCGCGAGGGGCACAGAGAGCGCGAGGGGCACAGAGAGCGCGAGGGACACAGAGAGCGAGGGACACAGAGAGAGAGCGAGGGACACAGAGAGTGAGGGACACAGAGAGCGCGAGGGGCACAGAGAGCGCGAGGGACACAGAGAGTGAGGGAAACAGAGAGCGCGAGGGGCACAGAGAGCGAGTGACACAGAGAGCGCGAGGGACACAGAGAGTGTGGGGCACAGAGAGCGAGGGACACAGAGAGAGCGAGGGACACAGAGAGAGCGAGGGACACAGAGAGAGTGAGGGACACAGAGAGAGTGAGGGACACAGAGCGAGGGACACAGACAGAGCGAGGGACACAGACAGAGCGAGGGACACAGAGAACGAGGGACACACAGAAAGGGAGGGACACAGAGAGAGTGAGGGACACAGAGAGCGCGAGTGACACAGAGAGAGCGAGGACACAGAGAGCGAGGGACACAGAGAGCGAGGGACACAGAGAGCGAGGGACACACAGAGATAGCGAGGGACACAGAGAGTGAGGGACACACAGAGAGAGTGTGGGACACAGAGAGAGTGAGTGACACAGAGAGAGAGTGTTGGACACAGAGAGTGAGGGTCACACAGACAGAGCCATGGACACAGAGAGCGAGGGACACAGAGAGTGAGGGACACACAGAGAGAGCGAGGGACACAGAGAGCGAGGGACACAGAGAGCGAGGGACACACAGAGAGAGTGTGGGACACAGAGAGAGTGAGAGACACAGAGAGACTGAGGGACACAAGGAGAGCGAGGAACACAGAGAGAGCGAATGACACAGAGAGCGAGGGACACAGAGAGCAAGGGACACAGAGAGTGAGGGACACAGAGAGAGTGAGGGACCCAGAGGGAGCGAGGGACCCAGAGAGAGCGAGGGACGCAGAGAGCGCGAGGGACACAGAGAGTGAGGGACACAGAGAGAGTGAGGGGCACAGAGAGTGAGGGACACAGAGAGCGAGGGACACACAGAGAGAGCGAGAGACACAGAGAGTGAGGGACACAGAGAGAGTGAGGGACACAGAGAGCGAGATTCACAGAGAGCAAGGGACACAGAGACCGAGGGACACTTAGAGAGTGAAGGATACAGAGAGTGATGGACACACTGAGAGAGTGTGGGACACAGAGAGCGAGTGACACAGAGAGCGCGAGGGACACAGAGAGCGCGAGGGACACAGAGAGCGAGGGACACAGAGAGCGAGGGACACAGAGAGAGAGCGAGGGACACAGAGAGAGCGAGGGACACAGAGAGCGAGGGACACACAGAGAGAGCGAGGGACACAGACAGAGCAAGGGACACAGAGAGAGTGAGGGACACAGAGAGTGAGGAACACAGAGAGCGAGGGAAACAGAGAGAGCGAGGGACACAGAGAGCGAGGGACACACAGAGAGTGTGAGGGACACAGAGAGTGTGGAACACAGAGAGCGAGGGACACAGAGAGAGCGAGGGACACAGAGAGAACGAGGGACACAGAGAGCGAGGGACACAGAGAGCGAGGGACACAGAGAGAGCGAGGGACACAGAGAGAGTGAGGGACACAGAGAGAGTGGGGGACACAGAGCGAGGGACACAGACAGAGTGAGGGACACAGAGAGTGAGGGACACAGAGAGTGAGGGACTCAGTGAGAGTTGGGGACCCAGAGGGAGCGAGGGACCGAGAGAGAGCGAGGGGCGCAGAGAGCGCGAGGGACACAGAGAGTGAGGGACACAGAGAGAGTGAGGGGCACAGAGAGTGAGGGACACAGAGAGCGAGGGACACACAGAGAGAGCGAGAGACACAGAGAGTAAGGGGCACAGAGAGCGCGAGGGACACAGAGAGCGAGGGACACAGAGAGAGCGAGGGACACAGAGAGAGTGAGGGACACAGAGAGAGCGAGGGACACAGAGAGTGAGGGACACAGAGAGAGTGAGGGACACAGTGAGAGTGAGGGACACAGAGCGAGGGACACAGAGAGCGAGGGTCACAGAGAGAGCGAGGGACACAGACAGAGCAAGGGACACAGAGAGAGTGAGGGACACAGAGACTGAGGAACACAGAGAGCGAGGGAAACAGAGAGAGCGAGGGACACAGAGAGCGAGGGACACAGTGAGCGAGGGACACAGAGAGAGCGAGGGACACAGACAGAGCAAGGGACACAGAGAGAGTGAGGGACACAGAGAGTGAAGAACACAGAGAGCGAGGGAAACAGAGAGAGCGAGGGACACAGAGAGCGAGGGACACACAGAGAGAGTGAGGGACACAGAGAATGTGGAACACAGAGAGAGCGAGGGACACAGAGAGAGCGAGGGACACAGAGAGAGTGAGGGTCACAGAGAGAGCGAGGGACACAGAGAGTGAGGGACACAGAGAGAGTGAGGGACACAGAGAGAGTGAGGGACACAGAGCGAGGGACACAGACAGAGCGAGGGACACAGACAGAGCGAGGGACACAGAGAGAGCGAGGGACACACAGAAAGGGAGGGACACAGAGAGAGTGAGGGACACAGAGAGAGTGAGGGACACAGAGAGAGTGAGGGACACAGAGAGCGAGGGACACAGAGAGCGCGAGTGACACAGAGAGAGCGAGGACACAGAGACCGAGGGACACAGAGAGCGAGGGACACACAGAGATAGCGAGGGACACAGAGAGTGAGGGACACACAGAGAGAGTGTGGGACACAGAGAGAGTGAATGACACAGAGAGAGAGTGTGGGACACAGAGAATGAGGGACACACAGACAGAGCCATGGACACAGAGAGAGCGAGGGACACAGAGAGCGAAGGACACACAGAGAGAGCGAGGGACATAGAGAGCAAGGGACACACAGAGAGAGTGTGGGACACAGAGAGAGTGAGAGACACAGAGTGAGTGAGGGACACAGAGAGCGAATGACACAGAGAGTGAGGGACACAGAGAGCGAGGGACACAGAGAGTGAGGGACACAGAGAGAGTGAGGGATCCAGAGGGAGCGAGGGACATAGAGAGAGCGAGGGACGCAGAGAGTGCGAGGGACACAGAGAGTGAGGGACACAGAGAGAGTGAGGGGCACAGAGAGTGAGGGACACAGAGAGCGAGGGACACACAGAGAGAGCTAGAGACACAGAGAGTGTGGGACACAGAGAGAGTGAGGGACACAGAGAGCGAGGGACACAGAGAGCGAGGGACACAGAAAGAGTCAGGGACACAGTGAGTGAGGGCCACAGAGAGAGTGAGGGACAGAGAGTGATTGAGGGACACACAGAGAGAGTGAGGGACACAGAGAGCGAGGGACACAGAGAGTGTGGGACACATAGATCGAGGGACACCGAGAGTGTGGGACATAGATCGAGGGACACAGAGAGTGAGGGACACAGAGAGTGAGGGACACACAGAGCGAGGGACACAGAGAGTGTGGGACACAGAGAGCGAGGGACACAGAGAGCGAGTAGCACAGAGCATGAGGGACACAAATAGTGAGGGACACAGAGAGCGAGGGACACACGGAGAGAGCGAGGGACACAGAGAGTGTGGGACACAGAGAGAGTGAGGGACACAGAGAGCGAGGGACACAGAGAGCGAGGGACACAGAGAGAGTCACCGACACAGAGAGTCAGGGCCAGAGAGAGAGTGAGGGACAGAGAGAGAGTGAGGGACACAGAGAGAGTGAGGGTCACAGAGAGTGAGGGGCACAGAGAGAGTGAGGGACACAGAGAGTGAGGAACACAGAGAGGGAGGGACACAGAGAGAGCGAGGGACACAGAGAGTGAGGGACACAGAGAGAGCAAGGGACACAGAGAGAGTGAGCGACTCAGGGAGAGCGAGGGACACAGAGAGAGTGAGGGACACAGAGAGAGTGAGGGACACAGAGAGAGCGAGGGACACAGAGAGAGTGAGGGACACAGAGAGAGCGAGGGACACAGAGAGCGCGAGGGACACAGCGAGAGCGAGGGACACACAGAAAGGGAGGGACACAGACAGAGCCACACACAGACACAAACTCAGACAGGCTGGGTCAATACATCTTTCAAATGGAGCGAGATCCATTCTCCACCTTTAACTTGGAGAGGTGTATCTGGCCTGTGTGTGACCCAAGTCACACACTGACTCTGAACATCCTCACAGCAGCTTGGGGACAGACTTTTCTAAAGCACTTTTCATAACCTTTGGGTATCACAAACTGCTTCACAGGCAATGGAGCCCTTTTGAAATCTAGTCAGGAGTAATTTAGGAAATGGACCAGCTAATTTCAGAGAGAGACACAGAAACAGGATGAGATTGTGTTGTACATGTTTCAGAGCTGTCACTGAGACACACACGAGATGTACAATATCAATTATTATTCTGAAGCATGTGATTAAATCAGCCCTGAGACTGAATTCCAGTGTTTCAGAGTAAAGCTCCATCTACACTGTCCATCAAACACTCACAACGCAAATACTGTCTGTGCTTAAATACAGAGTCAAAATCCCTCTGTCCTATCCAAAGAATTTTTCATTGCAGATAGTTATTTTTATTTTATGGAAAAGCAGAACTCAAATTGCACCGAATCCCAGGGTGGACTCTTGTTTATTTCAGCCCTTCACATTCAAACGTGAAGTTTAAGCTCCGATTACAGGTGTCTGCTTGTCTCTGTTTGTATATTCTCTGTTACTGTTGTTTTGTCACTTGTCTGAAGTATTTGAATAATAGGCCTTGGTTAATCAATCCTTTCTCCCAGCACATGGAAGTTGTGAATCTTCAAGGCTGTCAGTCTGATATAGATAACAAAAAAATACATCCTTTGATCAATCCATTCCCCAACCCTAAATAGATCTCACACATTTCCATAATGCAGGATTATCTCCATCAAAACTTCCAATCCGTTCCCAATACTCTTGTTAACATTTGCCTGTATAACCTAAATTCCACTGACAGATACCGAAAGCTGCTCAGAAAAATGACTGGGTATTTTAAACTTTGAAACAAAACTATTTGAACTTGTGCTTCAATCCTATTGTACAGAAATGTTGTCCGGTGGGCTGACAGTTTCTCAGTACGGCTGAAACATTGAGGGACGCCTCGCACTGCACTTGACAACATTTGTGGCACTTCAGGCAAGAGAGAGAGAGTGAGGGACACAGCAAGAGAGAGTGAGGGGCACAGCGAGAGAGAGTGAGGGACACAGAGAGAGAGAGTGAGGGACACAGCGAGAGAGAGTGTGGGACACAGCGAGAGAGAGTGAGGGGCACAGCGAGAGAGAGTGAGGGACACAGAGAGAGAGAGGGTCACAGAGTGAGCGAGGGACACAGAGAGAGTGAGGGACACAGATAGCGAGGGACACAGAGAGCGAGGGACACAAAGAGAGCCAGGGACACAGAGAGCGCGAGGGACTCAGAGAGAGCCAGGGACACAGAGAGCGCGAGGGACTCAGAGAGAGCCAGGGACACAGAGAGCGCGAGGGACACAGAGACCCAGGGACACAGAGAGAGCGAGGGACACAGCGAGCGAGGGACACAGAGAGAGCGAGGGGCAGAGAGAGAGCGAGGGACACAGAGAGCGAGAGACACAGAGAGAGCGAGGGACACAGAGTGCGAAGGACACTGAGAGCACGAGTGACACAGAGAGCGCGAGGGACACAGAGAGAGTGAGGGACACAGAGAGCGAGGGACACAGAGAGAGCAAGGGACACAGAGAGCGAGGGACTCAGAGAGAATGAGGGACACAGAGAGAGTGAGGGGCACAGAGAGCGAGGGACACAGTGAGCGAGGGACACAGAGAGAGCAAGGGACACAGAGAGTGAGGGACTCAGAGAGAGTGAGGGACACAGAGAGAGTGAGGGACACAGAGAGCGAGGGACACAGTGAGCGAGGGACACAGAGAGAGCAAGGGACACAGAAAGGGAGGGACACAGGGAGAGCGAGGGACACAGAGTGAGCGAGGGACACAGAGAGCGAGGGACACAGAGAGAGCCAGGGACACAGAGAGCGCGAGGGACTCAGAGAGAGCCAGGGACACAGAGAGCGCGAGGGACACAGAGAGCCAGGGACACAGAGAGAGCGAGGGATACACAGCGAGCGAGGGACACATAGAGAGCGAGGGGCAGAGAGAGAGCGAGGGATACAGAGAGCGAGAGACACAGAGAGAGCGAGGGACACAGAGTGCGAAGGACACTGAGAGCACGAGTGACACAGAGAGCGCGAGGGACACAGAGAGCGCGAGGGACACAGGCACCGGGAGGGACACAGAGACCGTGAGGGACAGAGAGAGAGTGGGGGACACAGAGAGAGCGAGGGTCACAGAGAGCAAGGGACACAGAGAGCGAGGGACACTTAGAGAGTGAAGGATACAGAGAGTGAGGGACACACTGAGAGAGTGTGGGACACAGAGAGCGAGTGACACAGAGAGCGCGAGGGACACAGAGAGCGCGAGGGACACAGAGAGCGAGGGACACAGAGAGTGTGGGACACAGAGAGAGTGAGGGACACAGAGAGAGCGAGGGACACAGAGAGAGCGAGGGACAGAGAGAGCGAGGGACACAGAGAGCGAGGGACACACAGAGAGAGCGAGGGACACAGACAGAGCCAGGGACACAGAGAGAGTGAGGGACATAGAGAGCGAGGGACACACAGAGAAAACGAGGGACACAGAGAGCGAGGGACACAGAGAGCGAGGGTCACACAGAGAGAGTGAGGGACACAGAGAGTGAGGAACACAGAGAGCGAGGGAAACAGAGAGAGCGAGGGACACCGAGAGCGAGGGACACAGAGAGAGTGAGGGACACAGAGAGCGAGGGACACCGAGAGTGTGGGACACATAGATCGAGGGACACAGAGAGTGAGGGACACAGAGAGTGAGGGACACACAGAGCGAGGGACACAGAGAGTGTGGGACACATAGATCGAGGGACACAGAGAGCGAGGGACACATGGAGAGAGCGAGGGACACAGAGATTGAGGGACACAGAGAGAGTGAGGGACACAGAGAGTGAGGGACAGAGAGAGAGTGAGGGACACAGAGAGTGAGGAACACAGAGAGGGAGGGACACAGAGAGAGCGAGGGACACAGAGAGCGAGGGACACAGAGAGAGTCACCGACACAGAGAGTGAGGGCCAGAGAGAGAGTGAGGGACAGAGAGAGAGTGAGGGACACAGAGAGAGTGAGGGTCACAGAGAGAGAGGGGCACAGAGAGAGTGAGGGACACAGAGAGTGAGGAACACAGAGAGGGAGGGACACAGAGAGAGCGAGGGACACAGAGAGCGAGGGACACAGAGAGAGCAAGGGACACAGAGAGAGTGAGCGACTCAGGGAGAGCGAGGGACACAGAGAGAGTGAGGGACAGAGAGAGAGCGAGGGACACAGAGAGCGCGAGGGACACAGCGAGAGCGAGGGACACACAGAAAGGGAGGGACACAGACAGAGCCACACACAGACACAAACTCAAGACAGGCTGCGTCAATACATCTTTCAAATGGAGCGAGATCCATTCTCCACCTTTAACTTGGAGAGGTGTATCTGGCCTGTGTGTGACGCAAGTCACACACTGACTCTGAACATCCTCACAGCAGCTTGGGGACAGACTTTTCGAAAGCACTTTTCATAACCTTTGGGCATCACAAACTGCTTCACAGACAATGGAGCCCTTTTGAAATCTAGTCAGGAGTAATTTAGGAAATGGACCAGCTAATTTCAGAGAGAGACACAGAAACAGGATGAGATTGTGCTGTACATGTTTCACAGCTGACACTGAGACACACACGAGATGTACAATATCAATTATTATTCTGAAGCATGTGATTAAATCAGCCCTGAGACTGAATTCCAGTGTTTCAGAGTAAAGCTCCATCTACACTGTCCATCAAACACTCACAACGCAAATACTGTCTGTGCTTAAATACAGAGTCAAAATCCCTCTGTCCTATCCAAAGAATTTTTCATTGCAGATAGTTATTTTTATTTTATGGAAAAGCAGAACTCAAATTGCACCGAATCCCAGGGTGGACTCTTGTTTATTTCAGCCCTTCACATTCAAACGTGAAGTTTAAGCTCCGATTACAGGTGTCTGCTTGTCTCTGTTTGTATATTCTCTGTTACTGTTGTTTTGTCACTTGTCTGAAGTATTTGAATAATAGGCCTTGGTTAATCAATCCTTCCTCACAGCACATGGAAGTTGTGAATCTTCAAGGCTGTCAGTCTGATATAGATAACAAAAAAATACATCCTTTGATCAATCCATTCCCCAACCCTAAATAGATCTCACACATTTCCATAATGCAGGAATATCTCCATCAAAACTTCCAATCAGTTCCCAATACTCTTGTTAACATTTGCCTGTATAACCTAAATTCCACTGACAGATTCCGAAAGCTGCACAGAAAAATGACTGGGTATTTTAAACTTTGAAACAAAACTATTTGAACTTGTGCTTCAATCCTATCGTACAGAAATGTTGTCCGGTGGGCTGACAGTTTCTCAGTAAGACTGAAACATTGAGGGACGCCTCGCACTGCACTTGACAACATTTGTGGCACTTCAGGCAAGAGAGAGAGAGTGAGGGACACAGCAAGAGAGAGTGAGGGGCACAGCGAGAGAGAGTGAGGGACACAGCGAGAGACAGTGAGGGACGCAGCGAGAGAAAGTGAGGGACGCAGCGAGAGAGAGTGAGGGACACAGCGAGAGAGAGTGAGGGACACAGCGAGAGAGAGTGAGGGACACAGCGAGAGAGAGTGATGGACACAACGAGAGAGAGTGAGGGACACAGCGAGAGAATGAGGGACACAGCGAGAGAGAGTGAGGGACACAGCGAGAGAGAGTGAGGGACAGAGAGAGAGTGTGAGGGGCGCAGCGAGAGAGGGACACAGAGAGCGAGGGACACAGAGAGCGAGGGACACACAGAGAGAGCGAGGGACACAGACAGAGCAAGGGACACAGAGAGAGCGAGGGACATAGAGAGCGAGGGACATAGGGAGCAAGGGACGCACAGAGAGAACGAGGGACACAGAGAGCGAGGGAAACAGAGAGAGCGAGGGACACAGAGAGCGAGGGACACACAGAGAGAGTGAGGGACACAGAGAGTGTGGAACACAGAGAGCGAGGGAAACAGAGAGCGAGGGACACAGAGAGAGTGAGGATCACAGAGAGAGTGAGTGACACAGAGCGAGGGGCACAGACAGAGCGAGGAACAAAGACAGAGCGAGGGACACAGAGAGAGCGAGGGACACACAAAGGGAGGGACACAGAGAGAGTGAGGGACACAGAGAGCGCGAGTGACACAGAAAGAGCGAGGACACAGAGAGCGAGGGACACAGAGAGCGAGGGACACACAGAGATAGCGAGGGACACAGAGAGTGAGGGACACACAGACAGAGTGTGGGACACAGAGAGAGTGAGTGACACAGTGAGAGAGTGTGGGACACAGAGAGTGAGGGACACACAGAGAGAGTGTGGGACACAGAGAGAGTGAGTGACACAGAGCGAGAGTGTGGGACACAGAGAGTGAGGGACACACAGACAGAGCCAGGGACACAGAGAGAGCGAGGAACACAGAGAGCAAGGGACACACAGAGAGAGCGAGGGACACAGAGAGAGAGGGACACACAGAGAGAGTGTGGGACACAGAGAGAGTGAGAGACACAGAGAGAGTGAGGGACACACAGAGAGCGAGGAACACAGAGAGAGCGAATGACACAGAGAGCGAGGGACACAGAGAGCGAGGGACACAGAGAGTGAGGGACACAGAGAGAGTGAGGGACCAGAGGGAGCGAGGGACCCAGAGAGAGCGAGGGACGCAGAGAGCGCGAAGGACACAGAGAGTGAGGGACACACAGAGAGTGAGGGGCACAGAGAGTGAGGGACACAGAGAGCGAGGGACACAGATAGCGAGGGACACAGAGAGCGAGGGACACACAGAGAGAGCGAGAGACACAGAGAATGCCGTACCAAGAGAGAGTGAGGGACACAGAGAGCGAGGGACACAGAGAGCGAGGGACACAGAGAGAGTCAGGGACACAGAGAGTGAGGGCCACAGAGAGAGTGAGGACAGAGAGTGAGTGAGGGACACAGAGAGAGTGAGGGTCACAGAGAGTGAGGGGCACAGAGAGAGTGAGGGACTCAGAGAGTGAGGAACACAGAGAGTGAGGGACACAGAGAGAGTGAGGTACACCGAGAGTGAGCGACACAGCGAGAGCGAGGGACACAGAGAGAGGGAGGGACACAGAGAGAGCGAGGGATACAGAGAGCGCGAGGGACACAGCGAGAGCGAGGGACACACAGAAAGGGAGGGACACAGACAGAGCGAGGGTCACAGACCGAGCTACACAGAGAGCGCGAGGGACACAGAGAGAGCGAGGGACACAGAGAGTGTGGGACACAGAGAGCGAGAGACTCAGAGAGTGAGGGACACAGAGAGTGAGGGACACAGAGAGTGAGGGACACAGAGAGTGAGGGACACACAGAGCGAGGGACACAGAGAGTGTGGGATACAGAGAGCGAGGGACACAGAGAGCGAGTAGCACAGAGCATGAGGGACACAAAGAGTGAGGGACACAGAGAGCGAGGGACACAAAGGGCAAGGGACACAGAGAGTGTGGGACACAGAGAGTGTGGGACACAGAGAGCGAGGGACACAGAGAGCAGAGAGAGAGCGAGGGACACAGAGAGCCAGGGACACAGAGGGAGCGAGGGACACACAGAAAGGGAGGGACACAGACAGAGCGAGGGTCACAGACCGAGCTGCACAGAGAGCGCGAGGGACACAGAGAGAGCGAGGGACACAAAGAGCGAGGGAAACAGAGCACGAGGGACACAGAGAGCGAGGGACACAGAGAGTGTGGGACACAGAGAGCGAGGGACACAGAGAGTGAGGGAAACAGAGAGTGAGGGAAACACAGAGCGAGGGACACAGAGAGTGTGGGACACAGAGAGCGAGGGACACAGAGAGCGAGTAGCACAGAGCATGAGGGACACAAAGGGCATGGGACACAGAGAGTGTGGGACACAGAGAGTGTGGGACACAGAGAGCGAGGGACACAGAGAGCGAGGGACACAAAGGGCATGGGACACAGAGAGTGTGGGACACAGAGAGTGTGGGACACAGAGAGCGAGGGACACAGAGAGCGAGGGACACAGAGAGTGAGGGGCACAGAGAGCGAGGGACACAGAGAGAGCGAGGGACACACAGAGAGCGAGGGACACAGAGAGAGCGAGGGACACACAGAGAGCGAGGGACACAGAGAGAGCGAGGGGCAGAGAGAGAGCGAGGGACACAGAGAGCCAGGGACACAGAGAGAGCGAGGGACACACAGCGAGCGAGGGACACAGAGAGAGCGAGGGGCAGAGAGAGAGCGAGGGACACAGAGAGGGAGGGACACAGAGAGAGCGAGGGACACAGAGAGCGAGGGACACAGAGAGCGAAGGACACAGAGAGCACGAGTGACACAGAGAGCGCGAGGGACACAGAGAGCGCGAGCGACACAGACACCGGGAGGGACACAGAGACCGCGAGGGACAGAGAGAGAGTGGGGGACACAGAGAGAGCGAGGGTCACAGAGAGCAAGGGACACAGAGAGCGAGGGACACTTAGAGAGTGAAGGATACAGAGAGTGAGGGACACACTGAGAGAGTGTGGGACACAGAGAGCGAGGGACACAGAGAGAGAGCGAGGGACACAGAGACAGAGCCAGGGACACAGAGAGCGAGGGACACACAGAGAGAGCGAGGGACACAGAGAGCGAGGGACACAGAGAGTGTGGAACACAGTGAGTGAGGGACACAGAGAGAGCGAGGGACACAGAGAGCGAGGGACACAGAGAGCGAGGGACACAGAGAGCGAGGGACACAGAGAGCGAGGGAAACACAGAGAGAGTGAGGGACACAGAGAGTGAGGTACACAGAGAGCGAGGGAAACAGAGAGAGCGAGGGACACAGAGAGCGAGGGACACACAGAGAGACTGAGGGACACAGAGAGTGTGGAACACAGAGAGCGAGGGACACAGAGAGAGCGAGGGACACAGAGAGAGCGAGGGACACAGAGAGAGTGAGGGACACAGAGAGAGTGAGGGACACAGAGCGAGGGACACAGACAGAGCGAGGGACACAGACAGAGCGAGGGACACAGAGAGAGCGAGGGACACACAGAAAGGGAGGGACACAGAGAGAGTGAGGGACACAGAGAGCGCGAGTGACACAGAGAGAGCGAGGACACAGAGAGCGAGGGACACAGAGAGCGAGGGACACAGAGAGCGAGGGACACACAGAGATAGCGAGGGACACAGAGAGTGAGGGACACACAGAGAGAGTGTGGGACACAGAGAGAGTGAGTGACACAGAGAGAGAGTGTTGGACACAGAGAGTGAGGGACACACAGACAGAGCCATGGACACAGAGAGAGCGAGGGACACAGAGAGCGAGGGACACACAGAGAGCAAGGGACACAGAGAGTGAGGGACACAGAGAGAGTGAGGGACCCAGAGGGAGCGAGGGACCCAGAGAGAGCGAGGGACGCAGAGAGCGCGAGGGACACAGAGAGTGAGGGACACAGAGAGAGTGAGGGGCACAGAGAGTGAGGGACACAGAGAGAGTGAGGGACAGAGAGTGAGTGAGGGACACAGAGAGAGTGAGGGTCACAGAGAGTGAGGGGCACAGAGAGAGTGAGGGACTCAGAGAGTGAGGAACACAGAGAGTGAGGGACACAGAGAGAGTGAGGTACACCGAGAGTGAGCGACACAGCGAGAGCGAGGGACACAGAGAGAGGGAGGGACACAGAGAGAGCGAGGGACACACAGAGCGAGGGACACAGAGAGAGCAAGAGGAACAGAGAGAGTGAGCTACTCAGGGAGAGCGAGGGACACAGAGAGAGTGAGGGACACAGAGAGAGCGAGGGACACAGAGAGCGCGAGGGACACAGCGAGAGCGAGGGACACACAGAAAGGGAGGGACACAGACAGAGCGAGGGTCACAGACCGAGCTACACAGAGAGCGCGAGGGACACAGAGAGAGCGAGGGACACAGAGAGTGTGGGACACAGAGAGCGAGAGACACAGAGAGTGAGGGACACAGAGAGTGAGGGACACAGAGAGTGAGGGACACAGAGAGTGAGGGACACACAGAGCGAGGGACACAGAGAGTGTGGGATACAGAGAGCGAGGGACACAGAGAGCGAGTAGCACAGAGCATGAGGGACACAAAGAGTGAGGGACACAGAGAGCGAGGGACACAAAGGGCAAGGGACACAGAGAGTGTGGGACACAGAGAGTGTGGGACACAGAGAGTGTGGGACACAGAGAGCGAGGGACACAGAGAGCAGAGAGAGAGCGAGGGACACAGAGAGCCAGGGACACAGAGGGAGCGAGGGACACACAGAAAGGGAGGGACACAGACAGAGCGAGGGTCACAGACCGAGCTGCACAGAGAGCGCGAGGGACACAGAGAGAGCGAGGGACACAAAGAGCGAGGGAAACAGAGCACGAGGGACACAGAGAGCGAGGGACACAGAGAGTGTGGGACACAGAGAGCGAGGGACACAGAGAGTGAGGGAAACAGAGAGTGAGGGAAACACAGAGCGAGGGACACAGAGAGTGTGGGACACAGAGAGCGAGGGACACAGAGAGCGAGTAGCACAGAGCATGAGGGACACAAAGAGTGAGGGACACAGAGAGCGAGGGACACAAAGGGCATGGGACACAGAGAGTGTGGGACACAGAGAGTGTGGGACACAGAGAGCGAGGGACACAGAGAGCGAGGGACACAGAGAGTGAGGGGCACAGAGAGCGAGGGACACAGAGAGAGCGAGGGACACACAGAGAGCGAGGGACACAGAGAGAGCGAGGGACACACAGAGAGCGAGGGACACAGAGAGAGCGAGGGGCAGAGAGAGAGCGAGGGACACAGAGAGCCAGGGACACAGAGAGAGCGAGGGACACACAGCGAGCGAGGGACACAGAGAGAGCGAGGGGCAGAGAGAGAGCGAGGGACACAGAGAGGGAGGGACACAGAGAGAGCGAGGGACACAGAGAGCGAGGGACACAGAGAGCGAAGGACACAGAGAGCACGAGTGACACAGAGAGCGCGAGGGACACAGAGAGCGCGAGCGACACAGACACCGGGAGGGACACAGAGACCGCGAGGGACAGAGAGAGAGTGGGGGACACAGAGAGAGCGAGGGTCACAGAGAGCAAGGGACACAGAGAGCGAGGGACACTTAGAGAGTGAAGGATACAGAGAGTGAGGGACACACTGAGAGAGTGTGGGACACAGAGAGCGAGGGACACAGAGAGAGAGCGAGGGACACAGAGAGAGAGCGAGGGACACAGAGAGCGAGGGACACACAGAGAGAGCGAGGGACACAGAGAGCGAGGGACACAGAGAGTGTGGAACACAGTGAGTGAGGGACACAGAGAGAGCGAGGGACACAGAGAGTGTGGAACACAGTGAGTGAGGGACACAGAGAGAGCGAGGGACACAGAGAGCAAGGGACACAGAGAGCGAGGGACACAGAGAGCGAGGGACACAGAGAGTGTGGAACACAGTGAGTGAGGGACACAGAGAGAGCGAGGGACACAGAGAGCGAGGGACACAGAGAGAGCGAGGGACACAGAGAGCGAGGGACACAGAGATAGCGAGGGACACAGAGAGCGAGGGACACACAGAGAGAGCGAGGGGCACAGACAGAGCAAGGGACACAGAGAGAGCGAGGGACATAGACAGCGAGGGACGCACAGAGAGAACGAGGGACACAGAGAGCGAGGGACACAGAGAGCGAGGGACACAGAGAGCGAGGGACACAGAGAACGAGGGACACAGAGAGCGAGGGACACAGAGAGCGAGGGAAACACAGAGAGAGTGAGGGACACAGAGAGTGAGGTACACAGAGAGCGAGGGAAACAGAGAGAGCGAGGGACACAGAGAGCGAGGGACACACAGAGAGACTGAGGGACACAGAGAGTGTGGAACACAGAGAGCGAGGGACACAGAGAGAGCGAGGGACACAGAGAGAGCGAGGGACACAGAGAGAGTGAGGGACACAGAGAGAGTGAGGGACACAGAGCGAGGGACACAGACAGAGCGAGGGACACAGACAGAGCGAGGGACACAGAGAGAGCGAGGGACACAGAGAGAGCGAGGGACACACAGAAAGGGAGGGACACAGAGAGAGTGAGGGACACAGAGAGCGCGAGTGACACAGAGAGAGCGAGGACACAGAGAGCGAGGGACACAGAGAGCGAGGGACACAGAGAGCGAGGGTCACACAGAGATAGCGAGGGACACAGAGAGTGAGGGACACACAGAGAGAGTGTGGGACACAGAGAGAGTGAGTGACACAGAGAGAGAGTGTTGGACACAGAGAGTGAGGGACACACAGACAGAGCCATGGACACAGAGAGAGCGAGGGACACAGAGAGCGAGGGACACACAGAGAGAGCGAGGGACACAGAGAGCGAGGGACACACAGAGAGAGTGTGGGACACAGAGAGAGTGAGAGACACAGAGAGACTGAGGGACACAAGGAGAGCGAGGAACACAGAGAGAGCGAATGACACAGAGAGCGAGGGACACAGAGAGCAAGGGACACAGAGAGTGAGGGACACAGAGAGAGTGAGGGACCCAGAGGGAGCGAGGGACCCAGAGAGAGCGAGGGACGCAGAGAGCGCGAGGGACACAGAGAGTGAGGGACACAGAGAGAGTGAGGGGCACAGAGAGTGAGGGACACAGAGAGCGAGGGACACACAGAGAGAGCGAGAGACACAGAGAGTGAGGGACACAGAGAGAGTGAGGGACACAGAGAGCGAGGGTCACAGAGAGAGAGCGAGGGACACAGAGAGAGTGAGGTACACAGAGAGAGTGAGGGACACAGAGAGAGTGGGGGACACAGAGAGAGTGGGGGACACAGAGCGAGGGACACAGACAGAGCGAGGGTCACAGAGAGCAAGGGACACAGAGAGTGTGGAACACAGAGAGCGAGGGACACAGAGAGAGCGAGGGACACAGAGAGCGAGGGACACAGAGAGAGTGAGGGACACAGAGAGAGTGGGGGACACAGAGCGAGGGACACAGACAGAGCGAGGGTCACAGAGAGCGAGGGACACAGAGAGTGAGGGACACAGAGAGTAAGGGACACAGAGACTGAGGGACACAGAGAGAGTGAGGGACCCAGAGGGAGCGAGGGCCCCAGAGAGAGCGAGGGACGCAGAGAGCGCGAGGGACACAGAGAGTGAGGGACACAGAGAGAGTGAGGGGCACAGAGAGTGAGGGACACAGAGAGCGAGGGACACACAGAGAGAGCGAGAGACACAGAGAGTGAGGGACACAGAGAGAGTGAGGGACACAGAGAGTGAGGGACACAGAGAGCGAGGGACACAGAGCGTGAGGGACACAGAGAGTGAGGGACACAGAGAGAGTGAGGGACCCAGAGGGAGCGAGGGCCCCAGAGAGAGCGAGGGACGCAGAGAGCGCGAGGGACACAGAGAGTGAGGGACACAGAGAGAGTGAGGGGCACAGAGAGTGAGGGACACAGAGAGCGAGGGACACACAGAGAGAGCGAGTGACACAGAGAGTGAGGGACACACTGAGAGAGTGTGGGACACAGAGAGCGAGGGCCACAGAGAGCGCGAGGGACACAGAGAGCGAGGGACACACAGAGAGAGCGAGAGACACAGAGAGTGAGGGACACACTGAGAGAGTGAGGGACACAGAGAGCGAGGGTCACAGAGAGCAAGGGACACAGAGAGCGAGGGACACTTAGAGAGTGAAGGATACAGAGAGTGAGGGACACACTGAGAGAGTGTG
>NW_027309460.1:0-32840 GCF_047496885.1 Scyliorhinus torazame | reverse complement strand
AGATGTGCCATAGGAATATTGGGACTGCACGGAAGTGTACCTCGGCAACATAAACAGAGATTGTTCCTGCACACGGTTTCTGTCAGCACATTCATGCTCTGTATTACCCACCTCACATCATAGAATTTACAGTGCAGAAGGAGGCCATTCGGCCCATCAAGTCTGCACCAGCCCTTGGAAAGAGCACCTTACTCAAGCCCACACCTCCACCCTATCCCTGTAACTCCACCCATACGTTTTGGACACTAAGGGCAATTTAGCATAGCCAATCCATCAAAACCTGCACATCTTTAGACGGTGGGAGGAAACTGGAGTACCCGGAGGAAACCCGCGCAGACACGGGGAGAACGTGCAGACTCCTCACAGACAGTGACCCAAGCCCAGAATCGAACCTGGGACCCTGGCGCTGTGAAACAATTGTGCTAACCACTGAGCTACCGTGCTGCCCCATAAGCTCTCCCTTATCACAGCCATATCAGGAACTTTGTGTAAAATGACGGACCTCACTAAATAACATTCAAATCCACTTTGGAAATGTTTCTGAATAGATTTTTCTCTCAATCAGAAATGTTCCGGGAAAAAAAATCTCTGAATAGATTTCAGCCCATCGGTTTTCAAGCTCTCGCTCCAGCATATTGCTCCAGCATACAAAAAAATGTTGATGCATCTGTAGGACAGTCGGTGGAGAGCTGCCAATGTGCGCATGACCCAAGCATTTGGACATTGGAATGATGTTTGGGGGTGGGGAGGGAGGGAGGGTGGGGGGGGGGGGGGGGGGAGGGGTTTGTGCATGGATGCTCAATAAAATTAATTCTTTTCAAAGAGTTTTGAGGCATTAAAACATCTACTTATGCTCTCCGTTCAAAGATTTCATTTTCAAATAATAATTACTGCTGGTAAATTGATGGTGATGTTGCAGTCAGTTAATACAATCTGTTTTTACATACAAGAGTTGGGAGAGGGATTTCAACAACTTTCTTCACAGAACCACCTTGCACCCAAGTATGTAACTACATTGTGACAGCTGACATGGCTTAGTTGAATGGAAAATGTTGATGCATCAATTTGCAGTGACAAACATGAAACCAAAAGAAATCTCACAACGGGAATTTGTGTCCAATGCAAGATTTTCTTTCATTAATATATATATAGATTTTGCCGATGTCTGTGTTTATGATGGAATAGTCAAAAGGGCATTCTTTCAAATTCTCACCATAAAATTGGAAAATGTTGCTCACGAGACAGACTGCCGATGAAAAATGTCCACTGGGGGTTACGAGCTTTTTGCAAATGTCTGTGTGCAATATTTATCAAGTGTGCAATATTTATCAAGTGTGCAAGGGAACTTGACATCTCTGTACTTGCAGTCAGTATTCAGGAAATCACAGCTGAAGATGCAAGAGGGGTAGCTTCCCAAATTAATGCCCAGACAATCAAATGTAGCACCGTGTGCTGCATTTACCTCTTCAAATTGGAGATCTGCCGGATCTTCTGGTCTCACCAATAGCGTTTCCCTTTCCCGGCGCAGGTTCCCCAACAACGGTGGGGCAAACAACGGGAAACCCTGTTGACAGCAGCGGGAGCGGAAGATCCTGCGGCCGGCCAATGACGGGGCCACCGCGGTGGGTGTGCGGAAAACCCCGGCCTAAATACGATGAAGAACAGGTAAAGCAAAGAGCCTCCAATTAGTTAATGGAAAAATGGAATCACTTTGATCCAATATTAATAATAATCCCCAAATTGCTTTCAGTCCAAATTGTGGAACCTTTTGGGGCAATTTAAAGCAGGGAATGTTTTCCCCCCAACTCGCCAGCTGCTGTGAATCACTGGGTGTCAGCTCCTGTGCAGGAATTTTAATTGGTTAAGATTTAGCCAAGTGGTCTAAGGCACCAGCTTGAATCTTGGTCCAATTTCCGGAGTTAACCACAGTCTGCAGCTTTGCCTCTGATCTGCGTTTTGTACATTAGATCAGTTCCAGTTGAGTTGCAATCATCATGCCTCAAGGGCTAGATATTGTATTATAGGAAATCATTGCAGATCTGATGGCATCTGTTACTGTAGGAGGTTGTTGATTAGAAAGACTGTTCAAATTGCATTGAATAACTAGGTTTAAGTCTTCAATTATTTTAATACAGTCCCACCCACGCATGTCACCATGTTGGGGACCATTCTAATTCTGTTGACATAAGTAGATTGCAGGTTTTGTGACTTCCGATAAGCCACAGCTTATCTGTTCGAGTCATGTTGTCAGTGACGAGAATTGAATCACAGTCTTTCTATTGTTTATCCCCAGTAAGCTGCAGTTTCCAACGCATTTTAAAATCAAGGCTATTATGTCCGCATTATAAATATGGTCCAAACAGCAGTGACTGTCATGTGTGAAGATAAGGAACTATTGACATTTGTGACAATAAGTATTGTCAGACGTGAAAGAAAATTGTTGAATTATGCGTGCCAGAGTTTATGTCAACACTTTTTATATATTCTCTGGATTTAGGTGTCGCTGGAATTGGCAACATTTATAGTCAGTCCCTCGTATCCCAGGAGAGGGTTGGGGTGAGCACCCTTTTTAAATCGGCGGAGTTTGAGTGGTGTAGCAACTCATGGAATGCCAGTAGGTAGAGTCCCAGGAGTTTGAATCAGCAACAACATCATATACCCGGTTCAGGGAAGGGGAACATGGAGGTGGTGCTGTCCCCAAGCATTGTTGCTCTTGTCCTTCCAGTTGGTAGATCTTTGGGTGATGCTATTGGGTTGCTGCTGTGCACCTCGTAAGTAGCACACACTGCTGCGTTGGCAAGTTCGGCGGAGAGGTAGTAGATGATGAAGATGGTCAAGTGACCATCAATCAAGTGACTGCTTTATTCTGGAGCGTATCGAGCTTCCTCGGTGTTGTTGGAGCTGCACTCATCCAGGGAAGCTCCATCGTACGTCTGAGTTGGTAATGGTGCAGAGGCTTTGAGACATCACTCACCACAACATACCCAGACTCTTATATGCTCTGGTATTAATGTGCAGCAAAGGGAATGATATTCCACATTTATGTTGATATAAAGCAGGGTCTTGACATAAATGGTCTTGAGATAAGTGGATAGGACTGTACTTACCTTTAATCTAATTTTCATTGTGGATTGGATTCCTTTCTATTTACCAACCGAGTGTGGAGTGATCTGAAGGGCAGAGGATATGGTTAATGACTCATTCACTCAGAGTGGTTCTCCTGTATTGAGGAGAGAGAACAAGATGAGCAATCCAATCAGTGGAGGAAACAATACAACGCTCAAAGCAGAAAAGGATGTAACTACTTAGAGAAGGGGCCACAGGTGAAGGAGAGAGCATTCAACTGGACTTCCTGATGTGGAGGAGAAAATGTGGATTCTGTCACCCGTGCCCACTGTCAAAGAGAGATGACGCAAAGTTGGAGAAATAAACTAGGATTGACTCCACAAGATGGAGTTTTCAAATTCTGGTTTGGCAAGTGGACAATTGGACAGCTCTTTCAAATAGCTAATACAGGCAAATAGTCTCCATCTGAGCAATCTTCCATAGCATTGAAGGTGGGCTGAGCCAATATGAAATGTTTGGTGCCACATTAACCTTGTTAATCAGGGGTTCAGACAGTGGTCGATACCCATTTGCAAAAGTGAAGTCGAGGGCCTCCTCTCACCTTACCTTAGCCTGTAAGTATAACCATCTATTTATTTTTCCCTCAGCCACTTACTTATTTTCCCTTAAACATATCAATGCTTCTCACCCCAACACTATATGAATGCAAATTCCACAATCTAACATGCCTCTAAATAAACAAATTTCTCTTTAGCCCCATATTGGATTTATTAGTGACTGTCATTTAGGGGGAGGCGGTGGTGTCTAGGCCTCGTGATGACATTGTGATGGTATTGTAACTGGTCCAACATCCCAGAGGCCCAGGATAGTGCCTCGGGGACACGGACGGTGGAATTGGAATGTAATAAAAGTCTGGACCACGAAGCCATTGTCAATTGTCGTTAAAAAAAAACATCTGGTTCACCACTGGAAGGAAATCTGCCATCCTTATCTGGTCTGGCCTACATGTGAATCCAGATCCACAGCTATGCGGTTGACTCTTGAAATGCCGTCTGAAATGGCCCAGCAAGTCGTTCAGTTCAAACGCAATTAAGGGAGGGAAATAAACACTGACCCAGCCAGCAACGCCCACATCCCCTGAACAAATAGAAAGAAAATGACCACAAGTGGAAACATGCAGGAGAATTCTCTGCTCCTGATTGAATCGCGTCATGGGATCTTTTAGAATCGACATGAACCATCGGAGCAATGGAGAATGGTCATATAATTGTCCCATAGAAGTGGTGAAAGTCCTGCCACCCATTTCTAGTCAGTTGCTCGGCTGATATCCAAGTTCACGAGTACCTTGGAATATCATTTGAAGGAACACCCAGGGAAGGATATAGAAGCCATAAAGGGACTTCAACGAAGGTTCACCAGACCAATTCCTGGGATGGTGGGAGTGTCCTATGAGGAGACGAGTATTCTCTCGAGTTGAGAAGAATGAGAGGTGATCCCGTTGAAGCATACAAAATCCTTACAGGGTTAATGCAGGAAGGATCTTTTCCCTGTTGGGGGAGTCTAGAAGCAGTGGACATAGTCGCAGAATTAGACGTAGGCCATTTAGGACGGAGATGAGGAGGAATTTCTTCAAACAGATGGTGGTGAATCTTTGGAACAGTCTACCCCAGAGGGCTGGGTAGTCTTAGCCATTGAGTATATTCATAGCAGACGTTGATAGATTTCTGGATACCAATGACATCAAGGGATAGTATGGGAAGGTGACTTTGGTGTAGTTTGATCTAGTTAAATTGGAGAATAGGTTTGAGGGGGCCAAATGGCCTGCGCCTGCTCTTATGGTCCGAATGGCCTCCTATTGGGTTATAACATTCATAATTCTATTAAAAGACTTCTGGGCCTGATCTATGATAATTATGTTAAGGCTGATCGGGTCCAGTTGATCCCACAGTGGCTGAACCTGCCAAAGATAAAGTTGCTCTCTGAAAAGGGGTGAGAGAATCATATTTTGCTCCATCACTGGAATCAATGTATCTACATTTTTGAAGTTTGTAATGGTCCTAGAACGTGGAGCATAGGTCATGGCTGCAGCGACTTGCCAGAAGAGTGATGAGTAAAGAGTCAGATGTTACTGGCCAAGGACAGAATTTTGATTAGCCGAATGTCTAATCCTGTTAAATAATTAACAAATTCAAAGGTTTCTGCCACTCAATCTTGCCAAAAAGCATTTAATATGTCCAAAGGTCATATTTCTGCCAGGCGTTTTAAATAACTGACCTTTATGTATCAAACAATGTCTAACACCATCATGCTCCTCATTAATAAAGTCAGGCAGCGTTCCCAGACAAAGTACTTGGGATTTGCATGACTTTTACAGATGAGGACTGCAATCTGGAGCCCGCACTCGCCGTCTGTGCGATCAGTAGTGTGGGTGGAAAATCTTGTGAGAATCGGGTGACGCGATTCATGCTGGAGAAATTGTGTTTCCTGATCTTCCCTGCCCCCCTGCTGGCCAAGCCACAAGAGTCAATATTATTAGCGTCCCAGCCCTCCCCCCAACCCCCCACCAAATGATCCTCCTTGACTAAATATTCGTACCTCACCGACGTGACGTCGGCGAGGTTTACAATAGGTTAGGCCAGGCCTGAGCAGTCGAGGGGATCCCTCCGAGGGTGCAGTGGTAAGTATAGCCCCCAGGGGGGAGAGGGTCATATCAGGGCACTGCACCTGGCACGGGCCGGCAGTGCCAACCTGGCAGTACCAACCTGTGCTGGAGGCAGTTCCTAGTGGGAACCCCATGGAAGGGGGGTTCCTGGTGATGTTTTTTTTTTTCTTTATTCGTTCATGGGATGTGGGAGTCACTGGCTGGGATGTGGGAGTCACTGGCTGGGTCAACATTTATTGTCCACCCCTGAGGGCATTTAAGAGTCAACCAATTGCTGTGGGTCTGGAGTCACATTTGGGCTAAACCAGGTAAAACGACAGATTTCCTTCCCTAAAGGACATTATCGAACCAGATGGGTTTTCACGGCAATCGGCAATGGGCCCATGGTCATCAATGGATATCTAAATTCAGATTTTTATTGAATTCACATTCCACCATCAGCTCGGAACCCGGGTCCCCAGAGCGTTATGCTGGGTTTCTGGATTATTAGTCCAGAGACAATACCACTACACTACTACCTCCCCAATGGTGGGTGGAGGGGGGAGCATACACTGGGAGGAGTGGAGGGGGTGCTGACAATGAAAGTCAGGGCGGGGGGTGATTGCTGGAGATGAATGTCGGTGGAAGGGTGCCCCTGAAATCCCCGTGCTGGGGACTGTTAAGCTTATGCGCCAATTAGGGCACCTTATAAAGATGGCACCCGATATCCTTGGAGTTGCTTCCTGTCTCTGTGAGGCTCCGCCCACCAGAATGACAGCATAAGCCACGCCCACTCACTTTTCTTTGGCAAAGAGGCTCAGGGTTCCATGAGAAACCCGGTTCCATGAGAAACCCGCTCTGTGTAACTGCAGAGTGGCACGCCAGTTTTCTGTCACAGCCTGACACTTTGCCAAATTCTTTTAAGATGCCACCTGATGCTTGGAAGTTTCGGGGTTGACAAATTACAATGGATTTTTCCTCTTGCTCAGGAGAATAAGTTCAAATTTTAAACTGTGGGATAGAAATTCTTGGACTGATATTGCATTCAATTCTCCTGTTACCAGAGCCACTGTCATTACTAAATATTTAATGCCACATTACAAAATAATTTTGCATCGTATTGGATTGCTAATCTTGCCGAGTTAAGTTTAGCATGCTTTGATGTGGTCACCTTGTGCTGGTGTTCGATGGATCCATGTTGCTAGTCTCAGTTCAAAGCCTTTTCACTGTTTTCGTCCATATTCCTTACCCTGTTTCACTCCAAGGAATGTCATGGCCCACCTGGCAGGGTAGGGTGTCCCAGTGTGTTGGAAGTGCGCCATTCTAAAAGAACGATCAAAGCATCAATTTTGGAGGAGGGAGGTCAATTTGGAGGGAGGATAGTTCCCTGACTGTCCCTTTGTCTAGCAGCGGTTTGCCAATCTTTCCTCCAGGGACTCTTCAATACATCTTGGGTCAGACAAGAGACAACAGTGTGGAAAAATCAGAGCTAAAAAAAACCCTAAACGTCGCACTGTGACTCATGGCACTGGACTGGTAAGGACCATCAGCTTCCACCTTCCATTGCCTTCATTGATATAAAGTTCTACCCGGTGTTACCCTGAATTGTTAGTATATGATAGTAGAATAATATACCAGCTTGTCTTTTACCTTCACCAAGTTTATTCTACGTTCAATTCAGCAGAGATTATGGGCATCATTCTCTGCCGGCGGGAGTCTCCGTTTTGCCGGCGCCCGGGGGTTTCCCGACGGCGTGGGGCTGCCCCACAATAGGAAACCCCATTGACCGGCCGGTGTTACGGAGACTCCCGCCGGCCGGTCGGGGCAGAAATGTGGCGGGGCGGGTAGGAGAATTTCGCCCATGAATTCCATATAATTTCCCCATAACAACTTGTTCCAGGTGTGTCCATTGATGCTCATTTGGAGGTTCAGCTAATAACCATTACCTGTCTTAAATAAAGCTTGACAAAGTATTAACAAAGTATGCACTTGTTGATACTTTGACACCCAGAAGCTCTTCGCACACCCACTGGAAAATGGCAGCGGGTCGAAGAAGCTTTCCTGGAAAGATCTTGTGTTGATTTGCGAGTACACCAGGAGCGGCTTGAACTGATGCTTCGCCAATGTCGCCACCACAGACAGCCCAGATCGCAGTGCTCTCTGAAGAGGCACCACCATGATCGAATACTCTGCCAGTCAAATCCGCGCACTGGGGCTCAGATGTAAACAGAGCAACTTGTCTGATTCCGGAAGGTCTAACTTCACCAGGGCATACCAATCTGTATCATAGCAACTGGCCAGGGGCTGCTCGCCAATCAGTGGACTCATCTAGATAGTCAATCCATGTACAGGAAACTGTGTGGGCCCATATCAAATATGCATGTAAATCCCTCAGACCCTTAGCTTCTTCAATTGCTGATCTACTCAACCACTTATGCTGACCTCCGTCCTTGTTGCCTGTGACCCCGGTAAAATGTTACTGTCTCCTGTCCTGGCTAGTTCCCCTGGTATTACCATCTTCTTTTCTCCCTCAAACTGAAGATATACAATTTGATTGATTTGATTTATTGTCACATGTACCGAAGTACAGTGATAAGTACTTTTTTGCGGCCAAGGGAAAGCACACAGTACGTACATACTAGAGAGAAAAAGGATAATCGACAGAGTACATTGACAAATGGTACATCGACAAACTGTGATTGGTTACAGTGCGGAACAAGGGCTAAACACAGCAAATACATGAGAAAGAGCAGCGTAGGGCAACGTGAATAGTGTCTTACAGGGAATAGATCAGTCCGAGGGGGAGCCGTTGAGGAGTCTTGTAGCTGTGGGGAAGAAGCTGTTCCTATGTCTGGATGTGAGGGCCTTCAGACTTCTGTACCTTCTGCCTGATGGAAGGGTCTGGAATGAGGCAATGTCCGGGTGGGAGGGGTCTCTGATAATGCTGTCTGCCTTCCTGAGGCAGCGGGAGGTGTAGACAGAATCAATTTGTGGGTGGCAAGCTCGTGTGATGCGTTGGGCATCACACAAGTGGGGGGGGGGGGGTAAAGAAGTATTGTACAATGGTCCAATTTTCTTGTGTGATACAAGTGATTCTTTTCTTATTGTTCAAACTAATTGACGGCCCTGTGACTCTTTTCCTCCATGTCTTCCAAATGAGATACTCAAAATTTGAGTCAGGGTTCCATCCTGGAATCTTCCAGTCTAGTTAGAACATCAACTGGGATCGTAACACTGAGATGGATAGATTTTTGTTGGGCAGGGGTATTGAGGCCTATGGAACCAGGGTAGGTGGTTTTGGTTAAGATGCAAATCCTGTCATAATCTAACAAGCTTGAGAGGATGAATGGCACCTCTAGTCCTTATGTTCCAGATCGGTCTGGACCAGATTGAACCTTCTGCTGATATAGTTTGCTACTCTGGGGACAATCTCTCTTTATCTCAGCAGCCAATCCTTTTCCAAACCTAAAGATCAGCAGCCCCCCCCCCCCCCCCCCCCCCCCCGCCCCCGCCCCCGCCCTGACACGGCATTTTTCTGACTCTGACTTCCTCTGAAACTTCTATCCACCCCCCCCCCTTTCTCCCGCCGACCGCCTCACCATCAGTGGCCGTGCCCTCCGCCCTGCCCCTAAGCTCTGGAATCACTCACTCCACCTCCTCTCCAAGTCCACTCTCCTCCTTAAACTTCCCTTTGAACAAGCCAGTTGATGTACCGTCAATTACCACGAGGCTTTATTGCACAAGATGTCGTGCCTCCTGCAGCTGGAACCAGAATGGGAGCAGCGCAGGAGAGCATACACTTTTATACGCCACCTGCTGGGAGGAGCCAGCAGGCTGGGATTTACTCTGGTACCTGTAATACAGTGGCAGTACCGTAATACACGTAGTGTGTTACCAGTGGTGTTTACCACACCAGTGCTGATACCTTCTGGTGCGGATTGCCTCCATTTCTCGAGTGTGCCTCAGCGAGGTGCCTTGGGGCATTAAAGGACAGATATAAGTGGAAGCTTTGTGGCTGCATCTGAAATAAAGGGGCAACCTGTTTATCAATGATTGTCTTCAGGTGTTACTGTCAGATTTAAAAGGCTGCATTTAGATGCTAACTTTCCCCAGATGATTTTGGTCACAATCACTTCAGTTTTAGTGTTTTGTCATTTAATATGTGGCTAAATGCGAAAGCCAGCTAGATAAAGCTGTTGTGGTTTGGGTGTTTGATTTTTGTTTTCTGCAGGATTTATAGCTGAATTACGGCAAGCACAGTTTTGACTCTGGTTTGATCTGTGCTTTGATCTCCGAGAGCTAAACAGTTGGCAACAGGAGGCTTATTTATATTTTTCAGGAATAAAAAATCAGAGCTTACTCGGAGAGGGCTCGACTGACTTGTCTGTCCCTCTTCAGTATTCCTAATAAATAGCCGTGAGCCCTTGCCATGTCATCAATTGTAAAGCAGATTTAATCAAACTCCACTGTGGAAGGAGCAAACCACACCTTTATCTGCTGCCTCGGAGAACTGTCACGGTGATCACATTATGGAAGGTGCTTAAGGAGGAGGGAGTTAGGGGAAGGCAAAGAGGGAGATTATCTTTTCAGGCAGGAGGCAGTAGCTCCAGCACACGTCGAGCTGATTACACTTGAATATTTCACACTGTAATACTTGAAATCCATTTTAAGTGCGAGGCCTCTGCACCTGAGATTCAGCCGCTGATCCGCACAACACAGACGGGCGACATGCTTACTGTGCTCCCTCCTGCCCGTTACCATGGTAGCTCTGGACAAAAGGCCGAATGACATCTGGGGCCCCGTGCACGTTTTTCTTTTAAAATAAAGAAGCTGAACAATTAGAAAGATTGCAGTGAACACTTGTCCAGGTTCACTGAGGTTAGACATGAATGGTGAAAAGGGAGAGTGGGACACACACAGTGGGATGCAGTTTTAATACAACCCCAGATCTTGAGCACATTATTTGCACACAGGTTTTCACTGTGGACATGCTAATTGAACAAAAAACCCTCGACTGTTGAGCTGGCAACACCCAATTTACTGCAATTAAATCTGGTCCACACACTGTCGGTGTAAAACCTGAGTGTGATTTTAACACGAACATGCGCTGACTGATATGTTTTTTTTAAACAGGGTGGGAGTTGTGCAGGATGCAAGCCTAAGGCTTTGTCATGTGGCTGAGTGCTCGCGTTGACTGGCAGTCGGCCCACTTGCTCCTGTTAATTCAGAGTTTTCTTTTGCATGAAAAACAGAATTAACAGATAAATTAAATTGAGCACAGCTCGGCACGAAGGGTGGGTTTGCACAGAAATAATTGAAAGGAGACATAAATCGAGTCAAACAACTTCAAATCAAGAGCAGGCCCTGTGTCACGGGTGAAATTAAGGAGATCTTTTTCTGCTCCATAAATGTTTTTTAAAATAAATTTAGAGTATCCAATTATTTTTTTTCAATTAAGGGGCAATTTAGCATGGAAACATCTACGCTGCACATCTTTTTGGGTTGTGGGGGGTGAGACACGGGGAGAATGTGCAAACTCCACATGGACAGTGACCCAGGGCCAGGATCGAACCCGGGACGTCGGTGCCGTGAGGCAGCAGTGTTAACCACTGCACCACTGTGCCACCCAATGCTCCATAAATTTAGAACATTTTGCACATGAGAGGGAGCAACTAAACTCTCGCAAGGCAAACTCTTTAACTTTTGTATAAATAACCCCTGGTGGTGCAGTGAGATATCTAAACACTTCTGAAATTGATTTGATGCCTCCACTGAGTTTGCCTCCGCACGCTGTCCAGACAAATCATATTTCCTTCACCTATCTGCTCCCCCTTAATGATTCAACATCTTCTTTGGGTATTGCGTTAACCTCTGCATGTATTCCGACAATGCCCAGCTTTACATTTCTGCCACTTCTCCCAACTGCCTCGAGGGTTGGCAACTCTGGTTGGAGGCATTCCTGGAGGCTTGACCACATGGTGAAAAGATGGCCGATCACCTAATATCCAATCGCGTGTTGCTTGACCAATGTAGTGTTGAATCACATGACATCTAATTGCGTGACATCTGCAAATGCCATAGTATTGATTGGGTATAGTTTGAGCCTCCTGTTGCTGAGTATCTTTGCAAATGGTTACACGCCAGCCATTCTGTGAGAAAATCTGCAATCTCGAAGGCAAAAGAATGGAAACTGAGGGGCAGGCAAGAGGGGAAGTCAAAGGCGGGGAAGATTCACAGAAGTGAAACTAGACATAGAAAGCCACCTAAATCTCCCCAAAACCGACTGAAATTTCACCCATAATGAATTGAAAAAGTGTTAACGCTCAGATTTTTCTGGTCCCGCCGTTGTCAACGGGGTTTCCTGTTAGATGCACCCCTTGCTGCCGGGAAACCTGCAATGGGGATGCGCCATCGGCGGGACTGGAACATCCCACCGGCCTGAAAGCTTTGGCCATTCACTCTGTTTCTCTCTCCAGATGCTGCCTGACCAGCTGGGTGTTTCCAACAATGATTGTTTTTATTCCAGATTTCCAGTATCCTGAGTATTTTGCTTCAGTGTTAGCGCTATTATAACTCACTGTGTACCTGAGTAGCAATAGCTGTAACACCCCCCATATCTTGCCTGGAATTAGTAGGACCCCAGGCAGAAACTGCAGCCAAAGTCACCTAAAGGTATGACCAGAGTCCCAGTCCGTATCACTTTTAATAGACTCCGTGTCTCGCCACAGCCATGGACTTTGATTTGGATCCTGGTTCCATTGTGAAGGCGAGAACTCTTGAGCTGAAAGCCTCAGCCAGATTCGATCTATACTTACATCTGGGACACGAGAAACCATTTGGCACACTGAATATCACTGATCACATGATGAGCAGTGAGCTTTGTTGTCCACAGCACAGCGTCCTGATGGTCAGCAGCAACATTGAACCACTACCTTCCTGGGCTCGGACTCAGTGATGTTTCCATAGAATGATCAAGGCCACTTAATCCCTCAAACAGCCCACTCGTGCTCTGTGTTGGTGATGCGGGGCGGGGGGTTCTTAAAGAGGCTATCACACACGAGTGAAAGTCTGAATTAACCATTTGCACCTTTGCATTTGGTGACTTACAGGCCTGCAGGACTTGTTAAATCTCTCGGCAGTGTGGTCTGTACCACACTTACATCCATTCACTGAATCGCAGAATGCCAATCATGAATAAAAATGAATAAGTACAAAACAAGGATAAATTCAATTGATCAATAATTTAAAATACCTCTTCCACACAATTCCAATAATAAAAGTTAAAAAATTTAATTAAGTAAAAATAATAAAGAAACAAATCTATTCCAGAGAATGCTAATCATATCAAGTTTAATAAATTAAATTATTAAATAAAAATAATAAATACACAAATCTATTCCACAGAATGTTAATATTAAAAAGTTTAATAAATTAAATTAATAAATAAATAATTCTCTTCCACAAAATGCCAATATAGATGCTAGCCATGATGTGGAGATGCCTGGTGTTTAAGACTTCTTACTGTGCTAAAATAGAATCATGGAAACGCTACAGTGCTGAAGGAGGCCATTCAGCCCATCGAGTCTGCACCGACCCTTCGAAAGGCCACCCTACCCAGGCCCAATCCCCTGCCCTACTCCTGCAAGCTCCCCCTAAGGGGCAATTTAGCATGGCCAATCCACCTAACCTGCCCATCTTTAAAGTAAAACATTTAAATTAAGAAATAAAAAATTGTCTTCCACAAAATGCTAATTTTAAAATTTAAATAATGACAACATAAATTTATTAGTTTTTTTTAAATCTCCACAGAATTCTTGTCTCTTATTTAGGTAAACGTTTCTTCGACTCTTGGTCGCTGTTTGGATTCAACAATTCTAAAATAAAAGCAAAATACTGCGAACCCTGGAAATCTGAAAGAATAAAAGAAAATTCTGGAAAAGCTCAGTAGGTCTGGCAGGATCAATGGTGAAGGAAAGAGAGTTAAAGTTTTGAGTCCGTATGAGTCTTCCTCAGGGCGCATGTTCTGGTCCTGTCCCACGCTTGTGAGTTTCTGGGTCTCCTTCTTTAGCACTATGTCTTTTGGCTGCCGTATCAGGGGTGTCGGCCTGACCGCGGCTGCAGACAGGGGCAGAGGTAGATGTCCTTGCCTTCGCCTCGTAGATTGCCCGGAGGCAAGTCATGCTGAGGTGGACGTCTGCATCTCCACCAAGTGCCCCGGCATGGTTAGGCAATCTAATGGAGGCTTTGTGCCGAGGGAAGGTTCAGTAAGGGGATCAGTCGAGGGGTTCGACTGGTGGTGATGGCCTTTCATTACTTACTTCAAGGAACCAATCACCGTCAGTTGCTGGGGAAGAGAGGGGATTTGAAGGGGGGGATGTGGTTTGCGGGGGTGGGGTGGGGGGGCGGGGGATGGGATCGTGGTTTCATTCATATTTTTTTCTTGTTGGGTGTTTTGGGGTTTTAAAAACCCCAAAACATTTGTGAGATTTTGTAAAATTGAAAAACTTTAATAAAAAACAGTTAAAAATAGAGTCTTCAGAGCTGAAGTGGGGTAGAGATGTGATGGCTTCAATAATTGGGGAGGGGTGTGGAGAAGGTGGAGCAGGATGGAAGGTCAGGGGTAGGTGGGAGCTGAGGAGAGATTGACAAAGATGTCATGGACACAAGCCGAAGGGAGTTAAGGGTAGTGTTAAAGATTAAGGAGCTCCAGAGCCCCCGCCTATCCCTGAATTTATATTCTGCTCCACTTTCTTCAGCGGAAAAAAAAGAAAATCGCTTATTGTCACAAGTTACTGTGAAAAGCCCCTCGTCCCAGCGCCTGTACGGGGAGGCTGGTACGGGAATTGAACCGTGCTGCTGGCCTGCCTTGGTCTGCTTTCAAAGCCAGCGATTTAGCCCTGTGCTAAACCAGCCCCGCTGGTTATACAGTTTCACAGCACAAAATGAGACCACCGTGTCTGAGCCGGCCATCAAGCACCTATCCATCCCAAACCCATTTTCCAGCACTTGGTCCATAGCCTTGTATGCAATGGCATTTCAAATGTTCATCTAAATGCTTCTTAAATGTTGTGAGGGTTCCTGCCTCCACCATCCTTTCAGTCAGCGAGTTCCAGATTCCCACCACCCTCTGGGTGAAACAATATTTCCTCAAATCCTCTCTAAATCTCCTGCCTTAAATCTATGCCCCCTGGTTATTGACCCTTCTACTAAGGGGAAATGTCCTTCCTATCAACCCTATCGATGCCCCTCATAATTTTATACACCTCAATCAGGTCCCCCCTCAGTCTTCTCTGCCCTAAGGAAAATAATCTCAGCCTAACCCAGGCAACATCCTGGTGAATCTCCCATAACCCTCTCCAGTGCAATCCCATCCTTCCTACAGTACAGCACTCGGAGCTCCACCCACTTTTCCAACTATAAAATTCATCCCATTTCTACATTTTTAATCTGGACTCAGCTTTCCCCCTGGAAATTGTAAGTGCGAGGTGAGGAGAGAATGGCGGCCCTATTTTCAGCCTCCTTGGTTGGTGACAAAAAAGGCTTTTCAAAACTGTATTTTCCCCGTGGATGCCCTGTTCAAATCTAAAGGTATTTTTCACTCTGTGCAGTGGCCGATAAGGAGCCGATCACAAGGTTTTCTTCAGTGAAAGCAAGGGCAATTTATTAGTCACTAAACCCGAGGAGGAAAATAATAAAGGATTCAACATTATACACACGGATATCAGAAGTAAGGAAAGTTATAGAGTCCAAATAAAAGTTAGAAGAATAAACGGTTAGAAGTCTCTTTCTTGCCCTTGAGGTGTATATGATTAAACATTCTAACTATTTTAAGTAAGCTGGCTCCTTTAGAATCCTGGAGTTGAATTGAAGTCCACTTGCTGGAGACAATTTTCCTTTTTAATCTGTGAGCCACCTTTTCCAGAAATCAAAGAGTTTCTCCTGAGACCCTTTCCAATAGAAATACACTGGGGGTGATTCGGAGCTCGCACTAGCCGCCCTCAGGATCGATGGCACAGGCGGAAAATCCTGTGAGAATTGCAAAATGTGATTCTCGCCGGAGAGAGAGATTCCTTACTGCTCCAATAGCAGTTTTTCGGGAGTCCACCAATGACCTTTCCTCTCTGATTCTGGCTCAGTAAAATCAGTTACGACTTTGCTGCAGATGTATATTCCAAGGGTTTTTGATCTCCATTTCTGTGGTAGTCACCATTTTAGAACAAGTTAACTCAGTTTGATGTTTCACCTCAGAAACCTCCGACCAACTTCAGGACAGTCAAAACTAATGGGAGATGGCATTAATTCATCCTCCTCAGGGGGTTTGAATGTCTGTTGGGTATATATCCTTGTTGGCTAACAGTTGATTAAAGTACAGCACTTTGCATTTTTTATGCCTTCCTTTCAACTGTCCCTTTTTTAAAGTGGACCCTGCCTCCTCTCCCCCACCCCCCTCCCAGGTGTCAAATTAAATGCAACATGTCAGCGCAGGTTTGCAGTGCAACCATATAGGAATCTTCCAGAAAAGTGGTCAACTTACAATACCATGTATCAGGCGACATGTGGTAGCCATCTTTGGGCAATGTTTTTTCTTGTTTCTTTTTACAGAAAAAGGTCCTCTTTAAACGGTTCAATATATTTTTGGTTTGCTGGTGAAGTTATAGGTAGATTTCACTGTCACAATTTCCCATTGTTGTGACAAAATATGGTTCCCATCACTTGCACCGTTCGTGCTAATTATGGGAAGCAACTTATTTCTGACAAGTGGTGAATTGACCTTTGTAAGTAGCATACGGGTCACTTACACAAGTGTTATTACATGGTAGGTGTGCTGACTATTTTGGGCCGATTCTGTGCCTGTTTGAAAGGTGGTTGGCAGTCCCAGTTCATTTTGTAGCTGATCATTGAACCTAGCTCAGGGTTTGAAGATTCTGCACAATTGAGGAATTCAGTCAGCCATGTGTACTCTTCTCTCTTGGTATCTTTAAAAAAAATGAAACAATCCACCGTTTGGATCGCGCGGCGGGGCTGGATCGGCTGTGCGATGGACAGACCCAGCTCCCGTCACCGGATCGCTGAGACACAGGGGCTGCTGTTAGATCACTCGAGGGACTCTCTCATGTGTGCCGAGGAGGCTTCATGAACGACAGGGCCCTTCTCGGTAATGCAGTACTTTTGACTGCCCCATTATGCTTTGGCAATAAGTCACAAGAGTTCTGGAGCTCGCTAATTGATTGACACAAGTGCAGCCGTTATAAACCATGGGGGTCTGCACAACAGTCGGGAGAGAAAGAAGAATCAAGATACAGAATTTGTAATTAACGCTTTGAGCATTTGATTTGTCAGCCCCGCATGTTGTCCTGTAAACCCTGCTATGCTACAATCAGCAATGCATTTCAGAAATGGTGTGATGGACACCAGAAGATAGAAGATAACACTTTTAAACTGGTTAAGTACGTTTGAAAAAAAAAAAGCACAAGCTCCAAAATAAAATCCTAAGTGCCTGTTCAGTTCACATGATTGAGCAGTCATTCCTTCTTTGCTGCCCCTGCCAGGGTTTATTCCTCTACTCGGCACATTCGTTTCTGTCACATCGCCGTCCAGTGGTGGACCTGGGAGACGCAGCGATATTTATCATCATTTCTGGGGTTTTAAGTCGACACGGACATTGGGCTGTGCAAGAAAACGATGCTAACTACTGGCCTCCAGGAAAGCAAGCCAGCTAGCCCTTGTCTGACCCTGATCTCCACTCCACCCTGAACCAACCCAGTAAGACACTATTGCTCAGCACAAGTGGGGGATGGTCAGTAATTATGGTTTTGCCTTCGATGTCCACATGCCAAGAAAAAAGAATTAAAGAGAGCTATTCAATTGCTTGTTAACTTCAAGATTCTGAAAGGCAGCCATCCTGCGGCCCATTCCACTCACTGCCCACCATGGCCTGTGGTGGCGCAGAGTGACACCGGCTGTGTGGGTGCCCACCTCCCCGCACTCCACCCCCCTCCACCCAACCCACCCACCCTCCCGCAAAACCAGGGTGCACCCACAATAGCCCCTACAGGAGGGCACCGGACGGGTGCTGCAGAGCGTATCGCTGGCATGCCACCAGTGCCCCTGCCAGCAGGACGGATGCTGGAGCAAGAGGCTCCCGCAGTTCCAGCTCCAGGGTTTTTTTAACGGGATGCATGGCTCCCTATGAGTGCCAGCCCGTGACTGGCCGGTCTTCACAAACCGAAAGGGGCTCCACTCGAGCCTGCAGCCGGTGTGTGACCATGAACTACACATCATCCACGTCTGCCTTGATATGCGGGCAGTGTGCACAACGCCTTCATCCTGGCACACTCAACAGTTCCTGACACCATAGAAAGCATCCTATGGGGCTGCATCACAGCCTGGTATGGCAACTGCTCGGTCCAAGACCGCAAGAAACTTCAGAGAGTCTTGAAAACTGCCCAGTCAATCACACGAACCTGCCTCCCATCCATTTACTCCATCTACACCTCCCGCTGCCTGGGGAAAGCGGGCAGCATAATCAAAGATCCCTCCCACCCGGCTTACTCACTCTTCCAACTTCTTCCATCGGGCAGGAGATACAGAAGTCCGAGAACACGCACGAACAGACTCAAAAACAACTTCTTCCCCACTGTTACCAGACTCCTAAATGACCCTCTTATGGACTGACCTCATTAACACTACACCCCTGTATGCTTCATCCGATGCCAGTGCTTATGTAGTTACATTGTATACCTTGTGTTGCCCTATTATGTATTTTCTTTTATTCCCTTTTCTTCTCATGTACTTAATGACCTGTTGAGCTGCTCGCAGAAAAATACTTTTCACTGAACCTCGGTACACGTGACAATAAACAAATCCACTCCAATCCAGGTGGCAGAGGTGGGGATTGGGGGGGGGGGGGGGTTGGTGTGGTTGGGGTTGAGAGGGAGGGGGAGGGGCAGGGTAGCGGGGCGATGTGCGGTGTCCAACCTGGTGGACCCAGCCCGTACCCCCCTCCAACGTCCACCCATCTCCTCCTCCTCCAACCATCCCCTCTGCAGCCTGCCCAGCCTAGCCCAGCCCATCCCTCACACTCTTCTGAAAGAGCATCCGAGGCAGGTTGGAGCTTTTGTGCATCGCTGTTTATTTTGAACATAACAACGGGAGAACATCTCTATAATTAGCTCAAAATATTCAATCAAATTTGTTAGGCATGGCCTCCTCTGACAAAGCCATGGTCAAACCTTGCCTCTCCAAGTGGAGATAGATTATCTCCTTCAGAATCTTCTCCAGTAGTTTCCTAACCACTAACATGAGACTCACTGGTCTATAGTTCCCTGGCCTGTCTCTACAACCATTCTTAAATAGCGGGACCACATTACTGTTCTCCAGTCCTCTGGCACCTCCCCTGTGGCCAGAGAGGAATTAAACATTTGGATCAGAATCCCGGCAATCTCGCCTGCCACAGCTTCCTGGGACACAATTCATCCGGACCTGGATATTTGTCCACTTTTAAGCCTGCCAATACCCCCAATTCCTTGTCACTCCCTATGGTAATTTGCTCGAGAGTCTCACAATTCCCGAGTTCCATAGCTACATCTTCATTCTCTTGCGTGAAGACATATATCCCCTACCAATGTTCTCTGGCTCCACCCACAGATTTGCACCTTGGTCCTTAATGGGCTCTACCCTTTCCCTTGGTTATCCTCTTCCCATTGATATACTTAAAGAATATCTTTTCCCAGCCAGAGCTTTCACATATCACCTCTTTGCTCTCCAAATTGATTTCTTAAGCTCCATCCTGCACTTTCTGTACTCCACTAATGCCTCTGCAGACTCGCTCCCCTTATACTTTTGCTTCTCCTGAATGTCTGGTCATCCATGATTCTCTGGGTTTGTTACACCTTCCTATTACCCTAGAGGGAACATATTGGGATTGAATCCTCGCCATTTCAGACAGCTGGTTTGTGATGCAGAACAAGGCCAGCAGCGTGGGTTCAATTCCCGTACCGGCTGAGAATTCTGAATTCTCCCTCAGTGTACCTGAGCAGGCAACGGAATGTGGTGACGAGGGGATTTTCACAGTAACTTCATTGCAGTGTTAATGTAATCCTACTTGTGACAGTAAAAACATTATTATTGTTAGGTTTCCCCACAAGTAACTCTTTCCAGTCTACCTTGGCCATATTCTGCCTTATTTTGTTAAAATCTACTCTCCCCCAATCCAAAACCTTTTTTTTGTAATTTGTCTATTTCTTTGTCCATAACAAACTTAAATTGGACTATGTTGTGGTCGCTATCACTAAAACGCTCCCCCACCAACACATCAACCACCTGTCTGGCTTCATTCACGAGAATTAAATCCAGCACTGCACCATCCCTTGTTGGATCTTCTACATATTGAGCTAAAAAGTTCTCCTGTATACGTTTTAAGAACTCGACTCCATCTAAGCCCTTAACATGATGGCTATCCCAGTTAATTTTGGGAAAGTTGTGATCACCTAATATAATTGCCTTTTTATTATTTTTACACCCCTCTGCAAATTGCACATATTTGCTCCTCAATTTCCCGCTGACTATCTGGGGATCTATAATAAACACCTAGCAACATGGCCGTCCCTTTTTTATTCCTAAGCTCTACTTACAAAGCTTCAGTTGATGTCCCCTCCAAGATATCATCTCTCCTTATCGCAGTAAGTGCCTCCTTAACTAATAATGCAATGCCTCCTCCTCTTCTATCCCCTCCTCATTCTTTCCTGAAGATTCTATATCCCTGGGCTGCCAATCCTGCCCCTCACTCAACCATGTCTCTGTGTTACCTATTATATCATGATTACACATGTCAATCATTGCCTTTAACTCATCTGTTTTACCTTGAATACTTCTGACATTAAAGTAGAGGCCATCCAGCCTTGTCTTGCTCACTTGAAACTTACTACCGCTGTATTCCCTCTGACCTGATTGCTTTTCAGTTTGCGGCCCCTCCCCCTGCCAAACTAGTTTAAACTCTTCCCAACAGCACTAGCAAACGCGCCAGCAAGGATGTTAGTCCCGCTCTGGTTTAGATGTAGACCGTCCCGCTTGTACAGGCCCACCTTCCCCAATGGTCCATGAATCTAAAACCTGCCCTCCTGCACCAACTCTTAAGCCATGCATTCATCTGTGCTATTCACCTATTCCTGTACTCACTAACACGTGGCACTGGGAGTAATCCAGAGAATATAACTCAGCCCTAGCAAACTGGAGTCAATGGGAATCAGGGGGAAAGCCCTCCACTGGTTGGAGTCAGACTTGGCAGAAAGGAGGATAGTTGTGGTGGTTGGATGTCAAGCGCCTCAGCTCCAGGACATCACTCCAGGAGTTCCACATGGTAGTGTCCTAGGCCCAACCACCTTCAGTTGCTTCATCAATGATCTTCCTTCCATCATAAGGTCAGAAGTTGGGCATGTCCAATGTTGCACAATGTCCAGCCCTATTCACCACTCCTCAGGCACAGAATCAGTCCATGTCCAAATGTAACAAGACCGTGACAATATCCAGAATTGGGATGACAAGTGGCAAGTTACATTCGTGCCACACAAGTACCAGGCAATGACCATCTCCTACAACTGAGACTCTAACCACTGGCCCTTGACATTCAGTGGCATTACTGTAGCTGAATCCCCCACTATCAACAACCTGGGGGTGACCATTGATCAGAAACTGAACTGGACGAGCCATATTAATACTGTGGCTACCAGAGCAGTCAAAGGCTAGGAATCCCATGGCAAGCATCCTGATTTCCCAAAGCATATCCACCATTTACAAGGCACAAGTGGGGACTGTAATGGAATACTCTCCCCTTGCCTGAATGAGTGCAGCTCCAACAACACTCAAGGAGTTCAACACCATCCAGGACAAAGCAGCCCTCCCCTTCCCAAACATTCAATCCCTCCACCACTGCCGAACAGTGGCAGCCATGTGTACCATCTGCAAGATGCACTGCAGGAACTCCCCCAGGTTCCTTAGACAGCACCTTCCAAACCCCACGGCCACTGCCATCTAGAAGGACAAGGGCGGCAGATACCTGGGAGGTGACTCACCACCCTGACCTTAAAATATATCGCCGTTCCTTCACTGTTGCTGGATCAAACTCCTGGAATTCCCTCCCTAACAGCACAGTGGGTTTACCTACATCTCAGGAACTGCAGCCATTCAGGAAGGCAGCTCACCACCACTTCTGAAGGGAAACCAGAAGTGGGCAAGAAATGCTGGTCCAGCCAGCAATATCATTGTTGAAAAGTTTGAAGTAGGAAATTAAAAATCACATGAATCAGTTGTCAGAATACCAATGTTATTGGCCTGGCTTTGATGTTTTGTGTAGGTGTTGGCGGGGAGTCTGAGCAACAATATCCTGACTTAACTTCACCCCTCTTAAATGGTATCGGCGATGCCATTCCTGGTCCTACAGTTCGAGTACTTTAGATGGGTCCGTTTTTGTCCAATGTGTGCAGGAGGGTTTCCTGACACAGTATGTAGATAGGCCAACGAGAGGCGAGGCCATATTGGATTTGGTACTGGGTAATGAACCAGGACAGGTGTTAGATTTGGAGGTAGGTGAGCACTTTGGTGATAGTGACCACAATTCGATTACGTTTACTTTAGTGATGGAAAGGGATAGGTATATACCGCAGGACAAGAGTTATATCTGGGGGAAAGGCAATTATAATGCGATGAGGCAAGACTTAGGATGCATCAGATGGCGAGGAAAACTGCAGGGGATGGGCACAATGGAAATGTGGAGCTTGTTCAAGGAACAGCTACTGCGTGTCCTTTATAAGTATGTACCTGTCAGGCAGGGAGGAAGTGGTCGAGCAAGGGAACCGTGGTTTACTAAGGCAGTCGAAACACTTGTCAAGAGGAAGGAGGAGGCTTATGTAAAGATGAGACATGAAGGTTCAGTAAGGGCGCTCGAGAGTTACAAGTTAGCTAGGAAGGACCTAAAGAGAGAGCTAAGAAGAGCCAGGAGGGGACATGAGAAGTCTTTGGCAGGTAGGATCAAGGATAACCCTAAAGCTTTCTATAGATATGTCAGGAATAAAAGAATGACTAGGGTAAGAGTAGGGCCAGTCAAGGACAGTAGTGGGAAGTTGTGTTTGGAGTCCGAGGAGATAGGAGAGGTGCTAAATGAATATTTTTCGTCAGTATTCACACGGGAAAAAGACAATGTTGTCGAGGAGAATACTGAGATTCAGGCTACTAGACTCGAAGGGCTTGAGGTTCATAAGGAGGAGGTGTTAACAATTCTGGAAAGGGTGAAAATAGATAAGTCCCCTGGGCCGGATGGGATTTATCCTAGGATTCGCCGGGAAGCTAGGGAGGAGATTGCTGAGCCTTTGATCTTTAAGTCATCTTTGTCAACAGGAATAGTGCCAGAAGACTGGAGGATAGCAAATGTTGTCCCCCTGTTCAAGAAGGGGAGTAGAGACAACCCCGGTAACCATAGACCAGTGAGCCTTGCTTCTGTTGTGGGCAAAATCTTGGAAAGGTTTATAAGAGATAGGGTGTATAATCATCTGGAAAGGAATAATTTGATTAGACATAGTCAACACGGTTTCGTGAAGGGTAGGTCGTGCCTCACAAACCTTATTGGGTTCTTTGAGAAGGTGACCAAACAGGTGGATGAGGGTAAAGCAGTTGATGTGGTGTATATGGATTTCAGTAAAGCATTTGATAAGGTTCCCCACGGTAGGCTACTGCAGAAAATATGGAAGCATGGGATTCAGGGAGATTTAGCAGTTTGGATCAGAAATTGGCTAGCTGGAAGAAGACAAAGGGTGGTGGTTGATGGGAAGTGTTCAGACTGGAGTCCAGTTACTTGTGGTGTACCACAAGGATCTGTTTTGGGGCCACTGCTGTTTGTCATTTTTATAAATGACCTGGAGGAGGGCGTAGAAGGATAGGTGAGTAAATTTGCAGATGACACTAAAGTCGGTGGAGTTGTGGACAGTGCGGAAGGATGTTACGAGTTACAGAGGGACATAGATAAGCTGCAGCACTGGGCTGAGAGGTGGCAAATGGAGTTTAATGCAGAAAAGTGTGAGGTGATTCATTTTGGAAGGAATAACAGGAAGACAGAGTACTGGGCTAATGGTAAGATTCTTGGCAGTGTGGATGAGCAGAGAGATCTCGGTGTCCATGTACATAGATCCCTGAAAGTTGCCACTCAGGTTGAGAGGGTTGTTAAGAAGGCGTACGGTGTGTTAACCTTTATTGGTAGAGGGATTGAGCTTCGGAGCCATGAGGTCATGTTGCAGCTGTACAAAACTCTGGTGTGGCCGCATTTGGAGTATTGCGTGCAATTCTGGTCACCGCATTATAGCAAGGATGTGGAAGCATTGGAAAGGGTGCAGAGGAGATTTACCAGAATGTTGCCTGGTATGGAGGGAAGATCTTATGAGGAAAGGCTGAGGGACTTGAGGCTGTTTCGTTAGAGAAAAGAAGGTTAAGAGGTGACTTAATTGAGGCATACAAGATGTTCAGAGGATTAGATAGGGTGGACAGTGAGAGCCTTTTTCCTCGGATGGTGATGTCTAGCACGAGGGGACATAGCTTTAAATTGAGGGGAGATAGATATAAGACAGATGTCAGAGGTAGGTTCTTTACTCAGAGAGTAGTAAGGGTGTGGAATGCCCTGCCTGCAACAGTAGTGGACTCGCCAACACTAAGGGTATTCAAATGGTCATTGGTTAGACATATGGACGATAAGGGAATAGTGTAGATGGGCTTTAGATTGGTTTCACAGGTCGGCGCAACATCGAGGGCCGAAGGGCCTGTACTGCGCTGTAATGTTTTATGTTCTATGTTCTATGGTCCGTGTTCTGTTGACGGTCCCCGCATATCACATGTGATTTGGTATATCTATGCTTTATTACTCGTAATGGTTAAGGTAATTTGTTTTATCGACCTACAGGAACAGGGCTGCTCCATTCCTCCATCTGTGGGCCCTGGCAAATTTATCTCTCTACCCATGCCCAAAACAGATGATCTGGGCATTGTAGGGCAAGGTAACTCATTGGCTGTTGAGTGCTCTCTCTCCCCCCCCCCCCCCGTTCCTCCATCTAATCCACAATTGATGTTACCATTGATGTCACAATTGATGTTACCATTCCTGGCCTGCTCTTTAGGTTCTCATGCGTGAAACCTCAAATACATACGGAAACCCCCCCAACATGGAAACTGCAGTCTCTGCCATGCAGTTTAAATGACACTTTTACCTCTGGTGATGGAAAATTGGCCTGAGAAACAAAAACTACCCTTTTCATCGTTTTTCTTTTAGAAGTACCCACAAAGCTCTCACTTGATTTGACATTTTAATATTGCAGCTGTTTAGAAAACCCAGATGATGGTGAAACCTCACCTCAGTTGCTTCACTTGGAGAGCCCAGCCAGAACAGTCCCAGTCCAGGATAGTGGGAAGTGCGGAGCACTGACCCTGCCCCCAGCAATGTACACTCCTGGGGTGCTGTGAACACGCTGCTCCCACATGGCACTGTCCGTCCGCAGTGCCACTGTGTTTCTGTTCATTGGAAGCAGTGTGAGGGCGATTGGTTTGTCAGCAGCTGTGAGTACCAACAGGTCGGGCACTACCCACAGGATAGCTGCCAGTGCTCAGGCACTCTGTAATTTAACGTTGCGTGAGTGACAATCCGGTAGTACACGGTCTCTGGCCGCAAGACCGCAAGAAACTTCAGAGAGTCGTGAACACCGCCCAGTCCATCACGCGAACCTGCCTCCCATCCATTGACTCTATCTGCACCTCCGGCTGCCTGGGGAAAGTGGGCAGCATAATCAAAGACCCCTCCTACCCGGCTTACTCACTCTTCCAACTTCTTCCATCGGGCAGGAGATACAAAAGTTTGAGAACACGCACGAACAGACTCAAAAACAGCTTCTTCCTCACTGTTACCAGACTCCTAAACGACCCTCTGATGGACTGACCTGATTAACACTACACTCCTGTATGCTTCACCCGATGCCGGTGTCTATGTATTTACATTGTGTATCTTGTGTTGCCCTATTATGTATTTTCTTTTCACGTACTAAATGATCTGTTTGAGCCGCACACAGAAAAATACTTTTCACCGTACCTCGGTACACGTGACAGTAAACAAATCCAAATCCAAATGAAGCTCTGCGCCTGGCCCCGAAAAACAACGGGGGTCAGTCCTTTAACTCAGTCTGATGCGACTGCCCTGAACGTGGACCACTGAAACCTTGTGTGAGAATGGGGATTGGAGCTCAAGGGGGTGGCACCATTCCTGGTGGTGTTCAGAGGAAGATTGTGTCATGATTGGAGATGGTAAGGAGAAGGGATTTGAAGTACAACATCGAAAAGGCTTTGGCTAGTTGTTTCTTGCGGTCTTGCGGCCAGAGGCTGCGTACTACCGGATTGTCACTCACGCAGCGTTAAATTACAGAGCGCCTAAGCACTATTGGTTGTTGCTAAGGCCTCACCTACATGTCTCAGCTTCAGAAGAAACAGGACCGTAAAGCGATAAATGCTAATGCCTGTCACTGTCTCTTTATTTCCAGAACATTGACTACACACCAGGAACGTGGCATCGGACCGATGTGCATTTGGAGAACCCAGAATATCACACCAGATGGTATTTCAAGTATTTTCTAGGCAAAGGTAATGCTGCAACTGGAGGTGGTGCCTTTTAATGGGTCAAACGCTGTAAAATGGCTGCCAACGAGCCTGGGTGCTCGGCAGGAGGCTTTCCGATTGGAGGACTTGTGCCTTCAGATGGCCATGGTAGCCTTTCCAGCGTGACCCTGTTAGCAAAGTGCACAGTGCCCTCTGTGTGAGAGAGAGCGTGTGTGAGCAGAGACTGGTAAATTTTTAATGTTCACAGATAGGTTGGCCTGGAGCTTCTATCTCTGAGAACATTACGGCAGAATGTGCTGTTACGGTGCAAACACTGACTGGGTTTTTACAAAGCCCCTTCCCGTAGCTGTGGAAACAGGATACAGAACTTGATGCGGTAATGAATTTGAACTTGTCACTGTCTTAAGAGATTAGCTTTCCATATTAATTATTCCGCCACTGTGAGAATTGCTGAGAGACGACAATCTAATTTGTACAGATATTGAACATGCTGCTGTTGTAATGGTCCAAAATCTAGAATGTTTCTTATTGTAACCTAATAAAGAGGACTGAGAGAACCATCACTCCACCCCCACCCCCCACACAACCCGGTCTCCCAGTCCCATCCCCCCCCGCCCTCCACTTACTTTCCAGAGCTTCCCACCCTCACCATGACTGAATTCTATCTTTGAAGCTGTAGTTATTCTGCACTTACAGTTCCAGTGCAATAACAATAGAAGTTTATGTATACAACAGGCTGTAATTTCATTACTCATGTGTGCGGAGTCATGTGCCGTGCTGGCTATTGTTAGATCAGTACGGGTATCAGTGCCCTCACTTCTGTGAGGAGAATCAATATTAAGACTATAAAATATTGAAGCGATCCAACAGACCGCATCAGCCCTTTTAAAACTGGGTTACCTATTGGTCTGTGGAGTTAAGCTGCTGGCAGCATGGAATCCAAGCAATAAGAGATTGCTGCCGAGGATCTCGACCACTCGTGTTAAGTATGTTCAGGAGCCAGACAGGGGACCTGAGTGATTCTGCCATATTTCCAGAATGCTTCAGTGCAAGTTCTTGTTTTCCTCTAGTTCCTTCACATGGATACCTTCCTCTGTTGCCTCTTTTACTTCTGCATACGAGTCAGTGTCCAGCCTCTGCGCTTTCAGATCCAGCTTGCTTGGCATTCTCTCCACACTTCTCCACCTTCCCCAAACTCCCACCTGCCTCATTTCCACTTGCGCCAACTCCCCTCACCCCAACTACCCCTCTCCTCCAACTACTCCCTCCCCCAACTCCCTCTCACCTTCCCTAACTATCCTCTCCCCAACTACTCGCTCTGCCAACTCTCCCCAACTACCCACTCCAACTACCCTTGCCTCGACTGCCTCTCCCTAATTACCCCCTCTCCAACTACCCCCAAATCCTCCCTCTCCAACAGGCCCCCACAACACCCCCACTCTCTGCCTCAATGACCCCCTAACTCAACTCCCCCCACCTCCCCCAACTACCTCTATCCCCAACTCCCCCCAACTTCTCCCTTCCCAATTCCTCCTCCCCAACTCTCTTCACCCGCAACCAAACCCCCCCACCCTCTGCCCCAACGACCCCCTAACCCAACTCCCCCAATTACCTCCATCTCCAACTACCCCCAACTTCTCCCTTCCCAATTCCTCCTCCCACCCGCACCCAAACACTCCCTCCTCCAACTCCCCCACCCCTACCCCAACTCCCCCACCCCGACCCCAACTCCCCCACCCCGACCCCAACTCCCCCACCCCTATCCCAACTCCCCGACCCCAACTCCCCCACCCCGACACCAACTCCCCCCCACCACCCCCAAGTAATCCTTTTCCCAACTACCTGTCTTCCCAACTACCCCCAACACGCCCATCCTCCAACTACCCCCCCTCCCCAGCTCCGCCCTCCCCCTCTGCAACTCTCCCCTCCCCCATCCCAACACCCCTACCCCCTCCCACAACTCCTCACCATCCCACCCTCTCTCAGCTCCACCACTGGTGACAGAACTTCAATCCACCCCTCCTTGTATTCTGGAATTTTTTCTGCAAACCTCCCCCCACCCCCCCCCCCCCCCCCCGCCCCCCTTTCTACCCCCCCTCCCCATCGCCTCCACCACACTCCCCAAAAAAACACAGTTCATTCAAAAGCTTCCTTAAAACATACCATGCCTTCAGCCATCTCCCACTGCTAGGTAATGGGGTCTCGAAAACACCTTAAGTCTTTTGATTTTGTTAAAGGTGTTATTCAATGCATGTTTTGGGTGAAATTGTTCCCCTTTGAAGGAGATTAGGATTCCCTTAAATGTTGGTTCCAGATAAAGTTTGGGAATGTTCAGTGGCCACATTTCTGGTATGTGCGCAGTCTGCTTCTTGTCTGGACCTATCTCTAAACCGTGTCGTTCATAAGTCTGTACAGCAGGTAACTATCTGCGGAGGTCCTGCTGCTGGATTCTAGCAACTGGGCAACATTACTGCAGGGATAAGGCAATGGCAAGACGTGTAGTGACTACAGGTTATTAACAGGATAATCTTTATTACGGAAATTTTATAACATGATTGAGATGTCTAAAATTATGAGGGGAGTAAACAGAATAGACAGGAAGAAACCTTTCCCTTTGTGGTGGGGGGGGATCAATGATCAGGGGGCAGATTTAAGGTAAGGGGCAGGTGGTTTAGAGAGGATGTGAGTAAAAACCTTTTCACCCAGAGGGTGGTGGGGGAAGAGACCCTTATAATACTGAAGAAGCATTTAGATGTGTACCTGCGATGCTAAGGCAGACAAGGCTATGGGCCAGGTGATGGAAAAAGGTGGGTAGGTGGGTTGGTTTTGACCGGCGCTGATGTGATGTGCCGAAGGGCCTTTTCTCATCTATGAACCTCTATGACTTTAACATATTTCAGGGGAGTCCAGAATAATGAAATTAATTTAAAACCACACGAAACACTGAAACCAAATGCAACAGATTGACATGGCATGAGATATATTTTAACCACCTAACGCTTTTAAATTGATTATCGTGGCATACGACAATTTTAAAAATGATTCCAAGTATTACTGGTGAATCTCGGAGATGTTCTTGATGCATCAGACATTGGAGTGCATCTCACCACTGGGGGGGGGGGGGGGGGGGGGGGGGGGGGGGGGGGGGAGATGCCCCTACTTGTCAGCCGGAGGGGCAGGATTTGCATTGTGGGGGGAGAGGGGCCAGCCGCCAGACCTCAGTATCCGGCTGCCGATCATAATGGTGGCCCAATCCTCCCAAACCAGCAGCGATTGTACTCCGGCGGGAGAACTTGGAGCTGGATTCTCCCATTTTGAGGCTGTCCGGAGGAAGTGTCTAGTTTTACAATGAAAATGTCGGCGCTGCCCCGCACTGATACTCCGCCCAGTGGGGGACCTAGCGGCGACACCGGGTAAAACACCTGGCGTTCCCGATATAAAAGGCCGGAGAATTGCTGGGTCCGTGGCTACGCATGCGCACGGTGACCACCTGCAGCGGTTGCGTCATGGCATGACCGTGTACGGACCCGGCCGGCTAAATAGTGTCCCCCTGGACCCCTCCCCCTCGCCAACCCCCCCAACAGCCACCCCAGCCCTCTCCAAAAGTCCTTTGTGCTGGCTGTACGGATCCCCTGCGACTGTGGCGGCACTGGACACAGTCCATAGCCGCCACGCCGGGTTTACGAAAACCCAGACCACACGCGACCCGCGCGGTTGTGAACTCGGCCCATTGGGGGCGGAGCTTCGGAGGAGGGCCTCAAAGCGACACGTGCTGTCGCTGTTGCAGCGGCGTGCGCCGCGCTCCTAGATGATACCAATTTGGATGGGGGCGGAGCATCCGGAAAACTGCCCTGATTCTGTCGCAAACGGGAATTCTTCGCCCGATCAGGCAACGGAGAATCGCGCACTGGTCTCCCAATCAGAGAATCCAGGTGGAACTCTCCAGCGGGAAATGCAGTGCGATTCCCATTGGGGGGATTGGCACGATCCAGATCGCAATCCTCGCACACTCCTAAATTTGCTTTTTGGGGTGTGAGGGCACTTTTGCACCAACACTGGGAGGAGCGGGTCCTAAACGCGCCGGCAAGCCCGTCTGCATAGAGGATCGAACCCCCTCTCCACTACCCTCCCCACCCCAGGCATCAGGCCAATGTGCTTTCCCCCTCCCAATCGCCATGGCAGCTGGTGGAGTTTGAATCCACTTAAATCTGGAATTCAAAAGTTAGCCTCAATAATGATGGAGCTACCATTGAGTATTGGAAAAATCCCACCTGGTTCACTGCTGGCCTTTAGGGAAGGAAATATGCTGTCCATATCTGGTCTGAGCCACAGCAATGTGGTTGACTCCTACCTGCCCTCTGAAATGGTCCAGCCAGCCACTCAGATCACGGGAAATGAGGGATAGGCAACAAAGGGTGGCTTTGTCATCAACAGCCACACCCCATGAAAGAATAACAAGCAATAGGGTGAGCTATTTTCTGTAACGTTGCGCGCCTCAGCCTATCCATTGCTGAAGCCCTCATCCATGTCTTTGTTACCTCTAGGCTTGATGATGCTAATACTCTCTTGGCTGGTCTCCCACATTCCAGCCTCTGTAATTCTGAAGTCGCCCGCAAGCTGTCCGTATCCTAACTTGCACAAAGTCCTGTCCCACATCATCTTTGTACTCACTGACCTACTGGTCAATCAATGTCCTTCATTTTAAAATGATAGTCCTTGGGGGGCGGGATTCTCCACACTCGCGCCCGAAGTGTCCACGCCGTCGTGAACGCCGTCGAGGTTCACGACTGCGCGAAACGGCCCCGATCCCCGATCGATTCAGGCCCCGACAATGGGCTAGGATCGGGGTCGCGTCATCTACACGCGCCAGGCCTTGTCGCCGCGTAAAGGCGGCGCCGCACTGATGACGCGGCCAACGCCGCATAACTGGCGTTACCCGCGCATGCGCGGGTTGGCCGGTGCCAACCTGCACATGCATGGTTGCCGTCCTCTCTGAGTTCGCCCCGCAAGAAGATGGCGGACGGATCTTGCGGGGCCGCGGAAGGAAGGAGGTCCTCCTTCAGAGAGGACAGCCCGACGATCGGTGGGCACCGATCGCGGGTCATGACACATTTGAGGTACCCCCCGGTGCAGGATCACCCCCCCCACCCCTGCAGGCCATCCCCCCCCCAGCGTTCCCGCGCTGTTCCCGGCGGCAGCGACCTGGGGCGAGATTCTCCGACCCCCCGCCAGGTCGGAGAATCGCCGGGGGGCTGGCGTGAATCCCGCCCCCCGCCGGCTGCCGTATTCTCCGGCACCGGATATTCGGCGGGGGCGGGAATCGCGCCGCGTTGGTTGGCAGGCCCCCCCCCCGCCCCCCCCGCGATTCTCCGGCCCGGATGGGCCGAAGTCCCGCTGCTAAAATGCCTGTCCCGCTGGCGTAGATTAAACCACCTACCTTAACGGCGGACAAGGCGGCGCGGGCGGGCTCTGGGTACCTGGGGGGGGGGCGCGGGGCGATCTGGCCCAGGGGGGTGCCCCCACGGTGGCCTGGCTCGCGATCAGGGCCCACCGATCCGCGGGCGGGCCCTGTGCCATGGGGCACTCTTTTCCTTCCGCCTTCGCCACGGTCTCCACCATGGCGGAGTCAGAAGAGATTCCTTCCACTGCACATGCACGGGGAATGCCGTCAGCGGCCGCTAACGCTCCCGCGCATGCGCCGCCCGGAGATGTCATTTCCGCGGCCAGCTGGCGGGGCACCAAAGGCCTTTTCCACCAGCTGGCGGGGGCGGGAAATTAGTCCGGCAGCGGGCCTAGCCCCTTAAGGTTGGGGCTCGGCCCCCCAAGATGCGGAGCATTCCGCACCTTTGGGGCAGGCACGATGCCCGACTGATTTGCGCCGTTTTGGGCGCCAGTCGGCGGACATCTCGCCGATACCGGTGAATTTCGCCCCAGGTGTGGACGGCGCCGGGGGGGGGAACCCGCCGTTTTGGCCTGGCCGCTCGGCCCATCCGGGCCTGAGAATAGTGGGGTTGCCGGAGAATCGCCATTTTGGGTGGTCTCCGGCGATTCTGCGGCCCGCGGAACTCGACGGGGCCGTTCCCGCCGCTTGGGAGAATCGCGGGAGGGCGTCGGACCGGCGTCCCGGGAAATTTTGGCGGCCCAGGCGATTCTCCAACCGGCGCGGGAGTGGAGAATCTCGCTTCAATCCCGCCATGTCTTCACTGTCCCCTGTCTCTGTAACCTCACCTAATCCCGCTACCCATGTGTACTCATCACATCCTGGCTCTGGAGCATCCCTTATGGCCCAATCATTGGTCGTAGTGTCTTCGCCTGCCTCGGCCTGAAGCTCTGGAATTCCCTCCCTAAACCTCTGTATTTTCCTCTCCTCTTCAAGACACTCCTTAAAATCTGCCTCTTTGACCAAGCTTTTGGTCATCAGCCCCAATATCTCCTTAAGGGCTTCGATATCAAAATGTGCTTCATAAAAAACCTGTCAGGTGTCTTGGGGTGGTTT
>NW_027309459.1:0-32847 GCF_047496885.1 Scyliorhinus torazame | reverse complement strand
GCCCCGGGGAGAGAGGGAGGGGGCTATCGCCCCGGGGAGAGAGGGAGGGGGCTATCGCCCCGGGGAGAGAGGGAGGGGGCTATCGCCCCGGGGAGAGAGGGAGGGGGCTATCGCCCCGGGGAGAGAGGGAGGGGGCTATCGCCCCGGGGAGAGAGGGAGGGGGCTATCGCCCCGGGGAGAGAGGGAGGGGGCTATCGCCCCGGGGAGAGAGGGAGGGGGCTATCGCCCCGGGGAGAGAGGGAGGGGGCTATCGCCCCGGGGAGAGAGGGAGGGGGCTATCGCCCCGGGGAGAGAGGGAGGGGGCTATCGCCCCGGGGAGAGAGGGAGGGGGCTATCGCCCCGGGGAGAGAGGGAGGGGGCTATCGCCCCGGGGAGAGAGGGAGGGGGCTATCGCCCCGGGGAGAGAGGGAGGGGGCTATCGCCCCGGGGAGAGAGGGAGGGGGCTATCGCCCCGGGGAGAGAGGGAGGGGGCTATCGCCCCGGGGAGAGAGGGAGGGGGCTATCGCCCCGGGGAGAGAGGGAGGGGGCTATCGCCCCGGGGAGAGAGGGAGGGGGCTATCGCCCCGGGGAGAGAGGGAGGGGGCTATCGCCCCGGGGAGAGAGGGAGGGGTCTATCGCCCCGGGGAGAGAGGGAGGGGGCTATCGCCCTGGGGAGAGAGGGAGGGGCTATCGCCCCGGGGAGAGAGCGAGTGGGAGGGGGCTGTCCCCCCGGGAGAGGGAGGGGGTTCTCACCCCAATGAGAGAGCGAGAGGGAGGGGGCTATCGCCCCGGGGAGAGAGCGAGAGGGAGGGGTCTATCATCCCGCGAGAGGGAGGGGGCTATCGCCCCATGAGAGGGAGAGGGAGGGGGTTCTCACCCCGGGAGAGGGAGGGGGATCTAACCCCGGGGAGAGAGCGAGAGGGAGGAGGCTATCGCCCCGGGGAGAGAGGGAGGGGGTACTCGCCCCGGGAGAGGGAGGGGGCTATCGCCCCGGGAGAGGGAGGGGGCTATCGCCCTGGGAGAGGGAGGGGGCTATCGCCCCGGGAGAGGGAGGGGGCTATCGCCCCGGGAGAGGGAGGGGGCTATCGCCCCGGGAGAGGGAGGGGGCTATCGCCCCGGGAGAGGGAGGGGGCTATCGCCCCGGGGAGAGAGAGGGGGTTTTCACCCCGGGGAGAGGGAGGGGGCTATCGCCCCGGGGGAGAGGGAGGGGGCTATCGCCCCGGGGGAGAGGGAGGGGGCTATCGCCCCGGGGGAGAGGGAGGGGGCTATCGCCCCGGGGGGAGAGGGAGGGGGCTATCGCCCCGGGGGAGAGGGAGGGGGCTATCGCCCCGGGGGAGAGGGAGGGGGCTATCGCCCCGGGGGAGAGGGAGGGGGCTATCGCCCCGGGGGAGAGGGAGGGGGCTATCGCCCCGGGGGAGAGGGAGGGGGCTATCGCCCCGGGGGAGAGGGAGGGGGCTATCGCCCCGGGGGAGAGGGAGGGGGCTATCGCCCCGGGGGAGAGGGAGGGGGCTATCGCCCCGGGGGAGAGGGAGGGGGCTATCGCCCCGGGGGGAGAGCGAGTGGGAGGGGGCTATCGCCCCGGGAGAGGGAGGGGGTTCTTACCCCGGAGAGAGAGCGAGAGGGAGGGGGCTATCGCGCCGGGGAGAGGGAGAGAGGGAGGGGGCTATCGCGCCGGGGAGAGGGAGAGAGGGAGGGGGCTATCGCGCCGGGGAGAGGGAGGGGGCTATCGCGCCGGGGAGAGGGAGAGAGCTATCACCCTGGGGAGAGAGCGAGAGGGAGGGTGTTCTCACCCCAGGGAGAGAGCGAGAGGGAGGGGGCTATCACCCCGGGAGAGGGAGAGGGAGGGGGTTCTCACCCCGGGGAGAGAGCGAGAGGGAGGGGGCTATCGCCCCCGGGAGAGAGCGAGAGGGAGGGGGCTATCACCCCGGGGAGAGAGGGAGGGGGAGAGAGGGAGGGGGCTATCGCCCCGGGGGAGAGGGAGGGGGCTATCGCCCTGGGGAGAGAGCGAGTGGGAGGGGGCTATCGCCCCGGGAGAGGGAGGGGGTTCTCACCCCGGAGAGAGAGCAAGAGGGAGGGGGCTATCGCGCCGGGGAGAGGGAGAGAGGGAGGGGGCTATCGCGCCGGGGAGAGGGAGAGAGGGAGGGGGCTATCGCCCCGGGGAGAGGGAGAGAGCTATCACCCTGGGGAGAGAGCAAGAGGGAGGGTGTTCTCACCCCAGGGAGAGAGCGAGAGGGAGGGGGCTATCACCCCGGGAGAGGGAGGGGGTTCTCACCCGGGGAGAGAGCGAGAGGGAGGGGGGCTATCGCCCCCGGGAGAGAGCGAGAGGGAGGGGGCTATCGCCCCGGGAAAGGGAGGGGGGTTCTCACCCCGGGGAGAGAGGGAGGGGGCTATCGCCCCGGGAGAGAGCGAGAGGGAGGGGGCTATCGCCTCGGGGAGAGAGCGAGAGGGAGGGGGCTATCGCCTCGGGGAGAGAGCGAGAGGGAGGGGGCTATCGCCCCGGGGGGAGAGCGAGTGGGAGGGGGCTATCGCCCCGGGAGAGGGAGGGGGTTCTTACCCCGGAGAGAGAGCGAGAGGGAGGGGGCTATCGCGCCGGGGAGAGGGAGAGAGGGAGGGGCTATCGCGCCGGGGAGAGGGAGAGAGGGAGGGGGCTATCGCGCCGGGGAGAGGGAGGGGGCTATCGCGCCGGGGAGAGGGAGAGAGCTATCACCCTGGGGAGAGAGCGAGAGGGAGGGTGTTCTCACCCCAGGGAGAGAGCGAGAGGGAGGGGGCTATCACCCCGGGAGAGGGAGAGGGAGGGGGTTCTCACCCCGGGGAGAGAGCGAGAGGGAGGGGGCTATCGCCCCCGGGAGAGAGCGAGAGGGAGGGGGCTATCACCCCGGGGAGAGAGGGAGGGGGCTATCGCCCCGGGGGAGAGGGAGGGGGCTATCGCCCCGGGGAGAGAGCGAGTGGGAGGGGGCTATCGCCCCGGGAGAGGGAGGGGGTTCTCACCCCGGAGAGAGAGCAAGAGGGAGGGGGCTATCGCGCCGGGGAGAGGGAGAGAGGGAGGGGGCTATCGCGCCGGGGAGAGGGAGAGAGGGAGGGGGCTATCGCCCCGGGGAGAGGGAGAGAGCTATCACCCTGGGGAGAGAGCAAGAGGGAGGGTGTTCTCACCCCAGGGAGAGAGCGAGAGGGAGGGGGCTATCACCCCGGGAGAGGGAGGGGGTTCTCACCCCGGGGAGAGAGCGAGAGGGAGGGGGCTATCGCCCCCGGGAGAGAGCGAGAGGGAGGGGGCTATCGCCCCGGGAAAGGGAGGGGGTTCTCACCCCGGGGAGAGAGGGAGGGGGCTATCGCCCCGGGAGAGAGCGAGAGGGAGGGGGCTATCGCCTCGGGGAGAGAGCGAGAGGGAGGGGGCTAACGCCTCGGGGAGAGAGCGAGAGGGGTCTATCGCCCCAGGGAGAGAGCGAGAGGGAGGGCGCTATCGCCCTGGGCAGAGGGGGGGGGGGGCTGTCGCCCCGGGGAGAGAGCGAGTGGGAGGGGGCTGTCGCCCCGGGAGAGGGAGGGGGTTCTCGCCCCAGGGAGAGAGCGAGAGGGAGGGGGCTATCGCCCCGGCGAGAGAGAGGGGGCTATCGTCCCGGGAGAGGGAGGGGTCTATCGCCCCAGGGAGAGAGCGAGAGGGAGGGCGCTATCGCCCTGGGGAGAGGGGGGGGCTGTCGCCCCGGGGAGAGAGCGAGTGGGAGGGGGCTGTCGCCCCGGGAGAGGGAGGGGGTTCTCACCCCGGGGAGAGAGCTATCACCCCGAGAGAGGGAGGGGGCTATCACCCCAGGGAGAGAGCGACAGGGAGGTGTTATCACCCCGGGGACAGGGAGAGAGGGAGGGGTTATCACCCCGGGACAGGGAGGGGGAGAGAGAGGGAGGGGTTATCACCCCGGGACAGGGAGGGTGCCATAGAGGGAGGGGTTATCACCCTGGGGACAGGGAGAGAGAGGGAGGGGGACAGGGAGTGAGAGAGAGGGAGGGGGATAGGGAGGGAGGGATTATCACCCCGGGACAGAGAGGGGGAGAGAGAGGGAGGGGTTATCACCCTGGGAAAGCGAGAGAGAGGGACAGGGAGGAGGGGTCAGGGAGAGAGAGGGGTTATCACCCCGGGACAGGGAGAGAGAGGGGTTATCACCCCGGGACAGGGAGAGAGAGGGGTTATCACCCCGGGAGAGAGAGGGAGGGAGGTGGGGGTTATCACCCTGGGACAGGGAGAGATAGCGGGGACAGGGAGGGAGAGAGAGAGAGGCAGGGGCGACAGTGAGAGAGAGGGAGGGGTTATCACCCCGGGACAGGGAGAGAGAGATCACCCCAGGACAGGGAGGGGGAGAGAGAGAGAGAGATTGAGGGAGGGGGAGAGAGAGGGAGGGGTTATCACCCCGGGACAGGGAGAGGGGTTATCACCCTGGGACAGGGGGGGGGAGAGAGAGAGAGAGGAGGGGTTATCACCCTGGGACAGGGAGAGGGGTTATCACCCTGGGACAGGGAGAGGGGTTATCACCCCGGGACAGGGAGAGGGGTTATCACCCCGGGACAGGGAGAGGGGTTATCACCCCGGGACAGGGAGAGGGGTTATCACCCCGGGACAGGGAGAGGGGTTATCACCCCGGGACAGGGAGAGGGGTTATCACCCCGGGACAGGGAGAGGGGTTATCACCCTGGGACAGGGAGAGAGAGATCACCCCAGGACAGGGAGGGGGAGAGAGAGAGGGAGGGGTTATCACCCCGGGACAGGGAGAGAGAGTGGTTATCACCCTGGGACAGGGGGAGAGTGAGAGAGAGGGAGGGGTTATTACCCTGGGACAGGGAGGGGGAGAGAGAGAGAGGGAGGGTTATCACCCCGGCACAGGGAGAGAGAGGGGTTATCACCCTGGGACAGGGGGAGAGAGAGAGGGAGGGGTTATCACCCTGGGACAGGGGAGAGAGAGAGGGAGGGGTTATCACCCTGGGGACAGGGAGAGAGAGGGAGGGAGGGGTTATCACCCTGGGACAGGGAGAGAGAGATCACCCCAGGACAGGGAGGGGGGGAGAGAGAGAGGGAGGGGTTATCACCCTGGGACAGGGGAGAGAGAGAGGGAGGGGTTATCACCCTGGGACAGGGAGAGAGAGAGAGGGAGGGGTTATCACCCCGGGACAGGGAGAGAGAGGGGTTATCACCCTGGGACTGTTAGGAGAGAGAGAGAGAGGGGTTATCACCCCGGGACAGGAGAGGGGTTATCACCCCAGGACAGGGGGAGAGAGAGAGGGAGGGGTTATCACCCTGGGACAGGGAGAGAGAGATCACCCCAGGACAGGGTGAGAGAGGGAGGGAGGGGTTATCACCCCGGGACAGGGTGAGAGGGAGGGGTTATCGCCCTGCGGACAGGGAGAGGGAGGGGTTATCACCCCGGGACAGGGTGAGAGGGAGGGGTTATCACCCCGGGACAGTGAGAGAGAGGGGTTATCACCCTGGGACAGGGTGAGAGGGAGGGGTTATCACCCTGCGGACAGGGTGAGAGGGAGGGGTTATCACCCTGGGACAGGGTGAGAGGGAGGGGTTATCACCCCGGGACAGGGTGAGAGGGAGGGGTTATCACCCTGGGACAGGGAGAGGGAGAGAGAGGGAGGGGTTATCACCCTGCGGACAGGGAGAGGGAGGGGTTATCACCCTGCGGACAGGTGAGAGGGAGGGGTTATCACCCTGGGACAGGGTGAGAGGGAGGGGTTATCACCCTGCGGACAGGGTGAGAGGGAGGGGTTATCACCCTGGGACAGGGTGAGAGGGAGGGGTTATCACCCCGGGACAGGGTGAGAGGGAGGGGTTATCACCCTGGGACAGGGAGAGGGAGAGAGAGGGAGGGGTTATCACCCTGCGGACAGGGAGAGGGAGGGGTTATCACCCTGCGGACAGGGTGAGAGGGAGGGGTTATCACCCTGGGACAGGGTGAGAGGGAGGGGTTATCACCCCGGGACAGGGTGAGAGGGAGGGGTTATCACCCTGGGACAGGGAGAGGGAGAGAGAGGGAGGGGTTATCACCCTGCGGACAGGGAGAGGGAGGGGTTATCACCCCGGGACAGGGAGAGAGAGAGGGGTTATCACCCTGGGACAGGGACAGGGAGAGGGAGAGAGAGGGAGGGGTTATCACCCTGCGGACAGGGAGAGGGAGGGGTTATCACCCCGGGACAGGGTGAGAGGGAGGGGTTATCACCCTGCGGACAGGGAGAGGGAGGGGTTATCACCCCGGGACAGGGTGAGAGGGAGGGGTTATCACCCGGGACAGGGTGAGAGGGAGGGGTTATCACCCTGCGGACAGGGAGAGGGAGGGGTTATCACCCCGGACAGGGAGAGAAAGGGGTTATCACCCCGAGACAGGGTGAGAGAGAGGGGTTATCACCCCGGGACAGGGTGAGAGGGAGGGGTTATCACCCCGGGGACAGGGAGAGAAAGGGGTTATCACCCCGGGACAGGGTGAGAGAGAGGGGTTATCACCCCGGGACAGGGTGAGAGGGAGGGGTTATCACCCCGGGACAGGGTGAGAGGGAGGGGTTATCACCCCGGGACAGGGTGAGAGGGAGGGGTTATCACCCCGGGACAGGGAGAGAAAGGGGTTATCACCCCGAGACAGGGTGAGAGAGAGGGGTTATCACCCCGGGACAGGGAGAGAAAGGGGTTATCACCCCGAGACAGGGTGAGAGAGAGGGGTTATCACCCGGGACAGGGTGAGAGGGAGGGGTTATCACCCCGGGACAGGGTGAGAGGGAGGGGTTATCACCCGGGACAGGGAGAGAAAGGGGTTATCACCCCGGGACAGGGTGAGAGAGAGGGGTTATCACCCCGGGACAGGGTGAGAGGGAGGGGTTATCACCCCGGGACAGGGTGAGAGGGAGGGTTATCACCCGGGACAGGGTGAGAGGGAGGGGTTATCACCCCGGGACAGGGTGAGAGGGAGGGGTTATCACCCCGGGACAGGGAGAGAAAGGGGTTATCACCCCGGGACAGGGTGAGAGAGAGGGGTTATCACCCCGGGACAGGGTGAGAGGGAGGGGTTATCACCCCGGGACAGGGTGAGAGGGAGGGGTTATCACCCCGGGACAGGGTGAGAGGGAGGGGTTATCACCCCGGGACAGGGAGAGAAAGGGGTTATCACCCCGAGACAGGGTGAGAGAGAGGGGTTATCACCCCGAGACAGGGTGAGAGAGAGGGGTTATCACCCGAGACAGGGTGAGAGGGAGGGGTTATCACCCCGAGACAGGGTGAGAGGGAGGGGTTATCACCCCGGGACAGGGTGAGAGGGAGGGGTTATCACCCGGGACAGGGAGAGAAAGGGGTTATCACCCCGGGACAGGGTGAGAGAGAGGGGTTATCACCCCGGGACAGGGTGAGAGGGAGGGGTTATCACCCCGGGACAGGGTGAGAGGGAGGGGTTATCACCCCGGGACAGGGTGAGAGGGAGGGGTTATCACCCCGGGACAGGGTGAGAGGGAGGGGTTATCACCCCGGGACAGGGTGAGAGGGAGGGGTTATCACCCCGGGACAGGGAGAGAAAGGGGTTATCACCCGGGACAGGGTGAGAGGGAGGGGTTATCACCCCGGGACAGGGTGAGAGAGAGGGGTTATCACCCCGGGACAGGGTGAGAGGGAGGGGTTATCACCCAGGGACAGGGTGAGAGGGAGGGGTTATCACCCCGGGACAGGGTGAGAGGGAGGGGTTATCACCCCGGGACAGGGTGAGAGGGAGGGGTTATCACCCCGGGACAGGGTGAGAGGGAGGGGTTATCACCCCGGGACAGGGTGAGAGGGAGGGGTTATCACCCCGGGACAGGGTGAGAGGGAGGGGTTATCACCCCGGGACAGGGTGAGAGGGAGGGGTTATCACCCCGGGACAGGGTGAGAGGGAGGGGTTATCACCCCGGGACAGGGTGAGAGGGAGGGGTTATCACCCCGGGACAGGGTGAGAGGGAGGGTTATCACCCCGGGACAGGGTGAGAGGGAGGGGTTATCACCCCGGGACAGGGTGAGAGGGAGGGGTTATCACCCCGGGACAGGGTGAGAGAGAGGGGTTATCACCCCGGGACAGGGTGAGAGGGAGGGGTTATCACCCCGGGACAGGGTGAGAGGGAGGGGTTATCACCCCGGGACAGGGTGAGAGGAGGGGTTATCACCCCGGGACAGGGTGAGAGGGAGGGGTTATCACCCCGGGACAGGGTGAGAGGGAGGGGTTATCACCCCGGGACAGGGTGAGAGGGGTTATTGGCGACATTTTGAGATGCTGGGACCCAAAGCCCGGGCAGAAATATTGAGTAAAGTATTGAGTGATTTGTGGCCATTTCTCCTCTTTGACCTTAGAGAATGAGCGCCACCACCCGCCGCATGGGACCATGGACTGGGAAAACTTCTTCGGGGCCAACCGGGCCAACAGCAGCAGCAACAACTGGGATTCGCTCTTCCTCTTTGTAGCCATCTTCTTCTTCTTCTGGCTCCTCAGCGTGTGACTGCCTGAGGCATTCTGGGTACAAATGTGGGCTCCCATTCTGTGCACACTATTGGGGAAATCAGTGATCAATAAATGCCGCAAGCCACCGAACCGAATCCCTCCCAGCCACATCCCCAACTTTGTCTCTTTCCTCTCTCTGGTCTCGGCTGAAGGAGTAATTTACGTGTATATATTTAATAAATGCTACTCTACACACGGGTTCCTGAGCAGATAACGCTGTTGGGCACCTCATCATGACCCAGTTTTCAGGACTGACGACCGTGATTGCCTGTGCGTTGCTGGTGAAGCAGATCCTCTCTGGGACTGTGTTTTATTGGTTTATTCACACTCTGCTCTTCCTCTTCATGCCAATCAACACACGCCGTCTCAGCTTCACTCGGGTGGGGCAGGGGGGACTTCCCATGACCTGCGGGGTGAGCAGTGGGCAAAATGGCAGAACGCTCCTTCAGCCATTAAATGTTCCTCCCAAAAATAGCCCGTTTCCCCCTCTCCTCAAACACAGGGACCTGTCAGCGCATGAGAAAAGCCAAATGGTGCAATGGAATTGCAGCCGGTTACGTGGTTGGGAGTGAAGATGGGAAAGTGGAGGATTGCGTCCCCGTGCATGTGCAAGATTGCGTTAGTGGGGGTGCCTGGATACAATGCAAAACATGATGAATTGAACCTGTAACTGCTCTTGAATCTGGCTGCGTGATCAACCTGTTTCCGAGTTGTCAGTGATTGACGTGTACCCAGCTCTGCCATGCGCACTCCCTGGCGAGGATATGTGGGCGCTGATCCCTCCCACTCATTAGCCACGGCCCGTGCAGCTTCGAGAATTGTCCAAGACAAAGATCACATGGAATGGTGTTTGAACCCAGGCTAATCTGAGGGGCATTAAAACATTTACTGGCCAGGTCACACACAAACGGTCTTCTCCAGAATTACTCTGGCCTGTCTGTGCAGAGGGAGGTAGTCAGATTAATTTCCAACAGTGGGGTGTGAGTGCTGGTACATCAATCACGCAGCAGGGGCTGAAGCGGGATTTAGAGGTTTGGGGGGGGGGTCGAAACTAGTTTTAATGGGAGTCCTCACCAATATGGCATTGAGCTTCTGGGCGATATTGTCTCATGGTTCGCAGCACCTTATAATGGGAGGGGCTGTCCAAAGTGGGAGGGAAAAGGCCACATTGATTGGTGCAGGAACATGCACTATTCAAACTGGAAAAACACCAGCCTGTGTTTTTTTCGTTCAATGTGAGACATGATATTCCCCAACCCGTTTCCATTCTCCGTTACATCGTTGTCTCAGGCAACAGGCTTCAAACGCTGTGTTTGAGTGTTTAAAATGTATCTAACATGGTGGCTAGCTCTTCAATCATTAACCAACCCAGGGGGTGGTAGTCTGATCCCTCAGCATCCCTGTATCAAATTAAGCATGAATGATCGAACAAGTTGATGTACTATATTTAATCAATGATCGGAATTGGGGGAAGGAGAGAGCGAGGGAATGTGGAAAAGAAAGTGAGAACATGGCCCGTGAGTTGGTCACTGTGCCGCCATCTCTTGTTGCGGGATCTTGCGAGCAGTTCGGGGAGCCCGAGAGAGGGTCCCCGTGTCTTTGCTCCGTAACAAAGGGGGTGCCTTTTCCCAGCTTCCCAACAGGGATGAGCAGATAGATCCATCAGCAACGAGAGGGCAGGCTCCCCGCCATTTGTAATGGACAGTCAGGCAGTGCAGACACAGTCAGACCAGAACAGAGGCTTCGAATGTACAGGACGGAAACCATCCACTTACTCTGGACAAACCTCTGCATCACTCCAGCCCTTTCAACCAAACCATGCTCTCGCTTTCAACCACACCACGTGGCTGAAAGTTCCTTATCCCCACCACCTCCGACAATTCCTCAACTCAGAAATGGAAATAATTTTGTAGGCGCTGTACCCGGTCTCTTTTCTAAGGAACCCCGGCCTTTGCGGAGTGTGTCCTGGGATGAACTTTTGTAAATTACTTTTTTGCACTTTCTCCATATCCTTTTTGTAAGTATGGACACTCACTCAGGACTGCACACAGTGTTGGTCTCACGGCATGTCCCATACAAATCTAACATTAGCTCCCTGCTTCAGTATTTCTCTATAGAGCAAACACCAGTACTTGTTCGCACTTTCTACGTCCTTATTAAACCAGTGTTATCCATCGGGCTAACGTCCCCAGACTGACTGGGTGGCCTCGGGATGGAGGGTCACAAACTGTGAATTAGGTTGAAGGACCAGCCCGGGGAGGGGGAGACATGCACTGGACAGCGGGATAAGTTTCTTCCCCAGGTGTGCTTCTAGCTGTAGGGTACACACCATGACCGAATTCCGATGCTGCTCGACACATTCGGGCGAGAAATGCCTGAACTGAAGATTCTGTATATTGTCACTTGAACTGATGGAACTGTAGCTGATCTATTTAGTATTTGAATGTAGCATATTCTGGCGCCTGAAATAAATGGATCTCGATGATTGCAAAAACTGAGACACGAGATGGGCCATTTTCTCCCCCCCCCCCCCGACAGATTGCGGCAGGATTTCACTTGTATCGTCTATTTCCTCATACATGAATCCCGTTTCCAACAGGTCGCCCCCGCAGACAGGAGGAAGAGTGGCTCGCTGTGTAAGAGGTCTTGAAGTCGTAATGCTGTTCCCCCTGCCTTCTCCCCATAACTCTGCACATCCTTCCTTTCCAGATCACGGTCTAATCGGCCTCCACCACACCCACTCCAGACCCCAGCGACTCACAATTCCTTCCTTTTGCCAATTATTTCACATCTCTGCCCTCTTGATCTCGATCCTTCCGTGAGCGGGAGGTTTCTCCGTAACTACCGCCCTCGACGCAAGCTCGCCTTAATCATCACAGGTCGGCAGCAAGTATTCATCGTTTTATTCATAATTGAAGTCAAGGCACACAGTAAATATTGGTGCAAAATGTACATACAACATAAAAAAGGAGATTACACAAAAAGATTCAATTGGTTTGCCCAATCCTCAAGATTGAACGAACCAATTATTTCACCAACACCGAGTGAAACACGGGGAATTGAAATTCTACCACTTTTGAGTCTTTCAATGACTGGATTGCAGTCCAAGGATCAACGGGGGGGGGGGGTGCAATCTGTTTCACTGCACACCTACAGGGCAGTACACAGAGATATTAAACGGATGAACTGCTTCCCTCAACCGAATACCAGAGGCCAGTGTTCAGTTTGCCTCGAGCTATATCAGCTCACGTTTCCAGATCCTCAGACAGGACTAAGATTTGGGATTTCACTCAGTTGACGGGCTCACAATGAGCCTGCAATTGATACCAGAAAGTATCCATAACGGCAATATCACATCTCAAAATCAGATGAAGGAATCTGCTCCTTTGAGAGTCAGGCTTTGTAATGCCGCCACCCAGCGAGTGAAAGCAGCAGGTTAAGTGGAGGGCCTGTTCGCCCTCAGGAGTCACCCCTCTCAGCTCCGATCAAGCTGCCGATACAGTTTAATGGTTGTCAGCAGGTTAAGTGGATGGCCTGTTGGCCCTGAGGAGTCACCCGTCAGCTCCGATCAAGCTGCCGATACAGTTGGATGGTGGTCAGCTGAACCAGCAGGTGGAGACAGGGCCTGTTGGCCCTGAGCAGTCGCCCCTGTCAGCTCCGATCAAGCTGCCGATACAGTTTAATGGTGGTCAGCTGCACTTCAGGGTCTCCGCTGCTCAGATCCAGGGCTTGCAGCATACTCTTCAAAGCCGCTTTCAATTCTCCCCGCTCCATCTGCTCCCTGCCATCTTTCACCAGCTTCTCGTATTCGCCCAGTGTCGGTTCCACCCTGTCGCCTGCTGCCCGGTCATTGGTCACACTCTGCTGCTGGTCTGTTGCCTTCGTAAAAGTCTCCAGCTGTTCGCCAGAACCAAGTTCTGGGTCGAAGGTTCCAGACCGCTCGCTCTCCGCCTCTTCGTTGCTCCCAGTCGCCATGGAGCTGCTCGAGTCAGACACTCCCTCGTCGTCGCTGCCCATTCCCAGCTCCGAGCTCCCTTCAGCTCGGGATTCTTCCACGGATCTACCCCCTGGTGGGCTTTGGCTGGACTCTGCCGTCTGCTCACCCGCACTTTCCTCTCCGCCACTCTGGCCGCTTACGTTGTCGTCTGTCTCGCCATCATCGACGCCCAAGGCGCCCACGGGTGTGGCATCATCCATGTCCTCCACATCATCGAGGACCTGACTGACCATTGAGTGTCTGGAAGCCACAGAGTGATTCAGACTTCTGTTCAGGAGGGCTGCAAGGGGCGGGGTGAGGCCTTTCGGGGTGGAAGTAGCAGCTACATTGAAACCTTTCAGCATCGGACTGGTCACAAACTGACACGGGGGTTTCTCTGGGGCTCTGACAGGGTCCAGGTCCCCCTCGCTTTCCTCATCGCTGTCACTGGGGAGGACTCGTGGTTTCTTCCCGGGCAGGAGAATATCGGAGTTCCCTTCCTCACTACCGAGAAACCCCATGCCCGGGGACGCAGGCGGCTGTGCCCCTATTGAAGAGCAGGAAGAGTTTGCACTCACCGGTTTTTCTTCATTCTGCTCATTCTCCCCCTCTTCCATGGTCTCTTCCAATACCAAATTGAAATCAGACTGAAAGAGGGGCTTGGAGTCGGGAGAGCGGAGCCCGGAGGCGGCCATCTCTACCTCAGACTCAACGCCGTGGCCCTGGCTGGAGAACCGCCGCGGGCCGTCTTGGACAATCGGCGAGAGTATGGCAGGCGAGCCAGCTGACTGGCACCCAGCAGGCCCAGGGCCTGCAGCAACAGCACCCTCCTCCTCCTCGGTAGTACTGGCATCAGTGGGCGAAGGTGAGCTGTCCAGGAGCACCACGCTGTCACTGTCCTGCCCCGAGTCGATCGGAAGCTCAGCTAACCGGCAGCTCAGGTCGAGCACCTCGTCTGCCACCCCTTGGTCGATCGGTTCGGTTAAATCCACCATGTCCGGAGGAGAGGGGGAAGCGGCGTTTTCAGTCTGGACGGGCAATGTGCCACTGGTAGAATCCGGCTCTGCTCCAGGCATTCTGTTTCCTTGGCCTACAAGAGAAAAAATAATCATCTTAAGCAATCTGCTCTCAGGCTTGGTGATAACTGGCTACTACTGAGAGATAGAATCCCCAAAGCAACATCGATTCATTCTTTCCTTGAGGGGAGACAAGACACGTTTGCATTTCAACGCACCTTCCCTGCCCAGTGAGGATGGATCGGGCCTTGGGTAAACATCCTGTAACTCCCTCTGAACTGCTCCCTCCGACAGCACATCAGTCCCCGCAGTGCGACGCTGCGAGTGTCAGCTTGCAGTTCGTGCTCAAGCCCATGACTGCCCGACTCAGAATCCCTACAGAGCAGGAGGCGGCGGCTTGGCCCATTGAGTCTGCACCAGTCCTCCAAAAGAGCACTCCAGGAGGTTCACTCTCCAAAACCCCATAACCTAACCTGTACATCCCTGGACACTAAGGGACAATTTATCACGGCCAATCCACCTAACCTGTACATCCCTGGACACTAAGGGACAATTTATCACGGCCAATCCACCTAACCTGTACATCCCTGGACACTAAGGGACAATTTAACACGGCCAATCCACCTAACCTGTACATCCCTGGACACTAAGGGACAATTTATCACGGCCAATCCACCTAACCTGTACATCCCTGGACACTAAGGGACAATTTAACACGGCCAATCCACCTAACCTGTACATCCCTGGACACTAAGGGACAATTTATCACGGCCAATCCACCTAACCTGTACATCCCTGGACACTAAGGGACAATTTATCACGGCCAATACACCTAACCTGCACATCTTTGGACTGTGGGAGGAAACCGGAGCACCCGGAGGAAACCCACGCCGACACTGGGGCAACGTGCAGACTCTGCACAGACAGTCACCCGAGGTCGGAATTGAACCCGGGACCCTGGAGCTGAGGGGCAGTAGTGCTAACCACCGTGCCGCCGTGACTCCAAGGCGAGAGTGGCACCCGCTGTGACTATACCAGGGCCACAGCCTTCAACTGGCGGGTTACCCAGACAACCAACTGGGAACTCAAACCAGCGCAACGGACAGGACGCAGGCTTCCCCACCAGAAATACCCTCTCCAACTGAATAATAGTCAGGCGCAGAAGTCTGCAACTCTCCCCACAAAACGAAGTAACTCTTAGCTGAGTTAGTTACCTTTTTAAAATCACAGATTGATGGATTTTTTGCGAGTTAAGAATAAAAAGAGATATAAAAAGGCAGGTAGGTGTTAGCCACGATCTCACAATGACAGGACAGGCTCGAGGGACTGAATAGGATGGGGGCTGGGGTAGAGAGCGGATACAGCTCGGGCTCCTTTTCCAAACCACTCTGGTGCCTGTTGTCAGGCAATGATAGCAGTCCCAGGTGTGACACACTCTGCAGGCAAATAGCCAGCATGGTAGCACAGTGGTTAGCACTGTTGCTTCACAGCTCCAGGGTCCCAGGTTCGATTCCCCGCTGGGTCACTGTCTGTGCGGAGTCTGCACGTTCTCCCCGTGTGTGCGTGGGTTTCCTCCGGGTGCTCCGGTTTCCTCCCACAGTCCAAAGATGTGCAGGTTAGGTGGGTTGGCCATGATCAATTGCCCTTCAAAAATGGTTAGGTGGGGTTATTGGCTTAAGTGGAGTGCTCGCTCCAAGGGCCAGTGCAGACTCGATGGGCTGAATGGCCTCCTTCTGCACTGTAAATTCTATGATTCTATGAAGGAAGGCTACATGATGGTAACGGAGTGATTACATCATCGAATTTACAATGCAGGAGGAGGCCATTTAGCCCATCGAGTCTGCTCCGGCTCTTGGAAATAGAACCATACTCAAGCCCACACCTCCACCCTGTACCCACACCTCCACCCTATCCCTGTAATACCACCCAACCTTTTTTTGGACACTCAGGGCAATTTATCATGGCCAATCCACCTAACCTGCACACCTTTGGACTGTGGGAGGAAACCGGAGTACCCGGAGGAAACCCACGCACACACAGGGAGAAAGTGCAGACTCGATGCAGTGACACAGCCGGGAATCGAACCTGGGACCCTGGCGCTGTCAAGCAACAGTGCTATCACTGCACAAGTAACCCGGAGAACGTTAGCCGCACCCAAGAACAGTCTCCAGAAGCACGAAGTCCAAGGGAGCAGAGTCTTACCTGTATTCCGAATTGTCAGAGGCTCCCGGGGTCTGTGCAGCCAGGCCGGCTGGGTATCAGTCTGGATATTCTGCCCTAGCTGCACCTGGAGCTGTGACTCCGCCGTCACCAACTCCTGGGCTTTCTGTACGCGTTGCCGGATGTAATCCCGAGCCTGGGGGTCATTCACAGAGTTTTCCTCGTCGGAGGCAACGTCCTGGGAGGAAAACGAGGTCGTGGTCCGTCACTCCGAACATCTCGAGGGTGTGCAGGAAGGCAATGTGCTGGTCCAGCACACTGTCCGTCCGTCTCTGGCTGGAGTGCATGGACTGCAGCTGCCTCTGGGTGCTCGACGTCCTGGGGTCCTCCAGTATAAACAATTCCCTCAGCTCCTGGCTGCTGAAGTAACGAAAGGGATTCTTCTTCTCTCCGACTGACTGACGAACTAGCGAGTCTACCAACAACAATAAAAAGGAAAGAGTGATTACCGAAGTTCGTGCCCCATAACGTAATCATTAAAGGCTGCTGGGGGAGGGGGGGGTTATACGCTTGGAATCAGTGACCATAACATGGTAGAATCGAGCATTCAGTTTGAGAGTGAGAAACGTGGTCCAGAAACAACTGCGCTAATTACAAAGGAAAGAGAGGAGCGTTCGCTGGACTGCACTGGGAAAGGAGTTTAGCAGGAAAGCTGGTTGATCAGACTCACAACAAAAATACATCTGTGAGGAAGGGGATAAAGCAACCATGGTTAACCAAAGAAGTGAAGGATAGTAATAAACTGGAAGGAGAAAAAAAACAATATAGCAACGATTAGAAGTAAGCCACGTGGACTGGGAAAGTTTTTTAAAAACCAACAAAAGATGACCAAATAGAAATAATAGGGAGAAGATAAACCAGGCTTGTCCCAAACCCGGCCCACAAGGCTCCTCGCCCCCAGACGATGGCTGGAGTGTGGAACCCGTTGCCTGAGGCAGAGACCCGTGCAGTTGCACTGCCATAGCCTCCTTGACTAGGGCCAAGCACCGGAAAATGGGATTAGTGTGGTCAGATCTTTGACTGGCATGGACACGATGGGCTGAATGGCCTTCTTTTGTGCTGCAATGGTCCACGAATTAAGTAAATAATTTGCGTCGGTCTTCGTGGTGGAAGACACTAATAATATTCCCAAAACACTAAATCCAGCAGCGGAAGGTGGGGTGGAAATAAATACAATAAAAATCACCAGGGGAAAAAGTACTCGGGCAAACTATTGGGGCTCAAGGCCGACAAGTCCCCTGGACCGGGTGGGTTGCATCCCAGGATATGAAAGGAAGAAGCTACAGAGATGATGGATGCACTGGTAGTAATCGTCCAAGAATTCATACATTCTGGAAAAGTCCCAAAGGATTGGGAAGTAGGTAACTATCAGCCAGTTAGCTTAACATCCGTCACTGGGAAAATGATTTTGAGTCCGTTATAAAGGATGTCACAGCAGAGCGTAAGCAGTCATGATGGGGAAATCATGCCTGACACATTTGTTAGAATTCCCCGAGGTGATAACGAGCAGGATCGATAACGGGGAACCAGTAGATGTAATGTACTTGAATTTCCAAAAAGCATTCAATAAGGTATCGCACAAAAGGCTATTTAATGAGAAGAGTCTGTGGTGTTGGGGTGTGTAGTATGTTAGCAAGGATGGAGGATTGGCTAGACTAACTCATGGAAGACAGATAAAGGTGCATTTTCAGGGTGGCAACCTGTAACCAGTGGCCACAATTATTTACAATATAGATTTAGGGTAAGGGGTGGGAGATTTAGAGGGGATTAAGGAAAAAGCTTCTCACCCAGAGGGTGGTGGGAATCTGGAACTTGCTGCCTGAAAAGGGTGGTAGAGGCAGGAACCCTCACATTGAAGTGGTTAAATGAGCAGTTGACACTCCGTAGCAGACAAGGCTCCGGCCCACGTGCTGGAAAATGGGATGAGACTAGATTTGATGGCCAGCAGACACGATGTGCTGTAAAGCCCTACGATTCTAATATACATAAATGACTTGGCCGAGGGAAGTGAATGTTCCATTGCCAAGTACGTGAATGACACAAACAGGTGGGAAGGCAAGTGGTGAGGATGACACAAAGAATCTACAGCGGGATATCAACAGGTTAAGTGAAGGGGTAAAAAAGTGACAGATAAATTATAACTTAGGAAAATGTGAAGTTATGTATGACCTTTGGTAGGAAGAATAAAGAAGCTGAATGTTATTAGAAATGGAGAGAGATTGCAGAAAGCTGCAGCACTGAGGGATTGGGGGGGTCCTCGTGTATAAATCACAAAAGGCTAGCACGCAGGTTCAGCAGGTCATCGGGAAGGTAAATGGAACGTTGGTCTTTATTTCAATGGGAATGGAGAATAAAAATAGGGAAGTCCTGCTAAAACTATACAAGGCTCTAGTTAGACCTCACCCAGAATACGGTGACCAGTTTTAGTCCCCTTATCTAAGGAGAGATATACTGGCATTGGAGGCAGTCCAGAGACGGTTCACTTGTTCGCTCCGGGTTAGGGAGGGATTTCCTTATGAGGAGAGGTTGAGTAGGTTGGGCCTGTACTCATTGGAGGTTAGAAGAATGAGGGGCGACCTTATTGAGACATATCGGATTCTCAAGATATAGGAGCAGAATTAGGCCACTCGGCCCATCGAATCTGCTCCGCCATTCAATCATGGCTGATATTTTTTCATCCCCATTCTCCTGCCTTCTCCCCATAACCCCCGACCCCCTTATTAATCAAGAACCTATCTATCCCTGTCTTAAATGTATTCCGTGATTTGGCCTCCACAGCCTTCTGCGGCTACCCTTACAGGTGGGATGATGAGATGATGTTTCCCCTCGTGGGAGAGTCTAGAAATAGGGGGCACGGTTTAAAAAAAGGAGCATCCCATTGAAGACAGAGATGAGGAGGATTTTCTTCTCAAAGGGTCATTTGTCTTTGGAAATCTCTACCCCAGAGAGCTGGGTCATTCAGTATATCCAAGGCTGAGGTACGATTTTTGATTGACATGGGAATCAAAAGTTATGACAAGTGGGTAGGAGAGGGTTTACGATATCAGATGAGCCATGACCTTACTGACTGGCAGAGCAAGTTTGAGGGGCCTCTGACCCCTATTCATAGAATCACGAGTGCAGAAGGTGGCCATTCAGCCCATCGAGTCTGCACCGACCTTCTGAAAGAGGACCCTACACCCAGGCCCACTCCCGGTCCTATCCCCAAAACCCCACCAAAACTACACATCTTTGGACTGTGAGGAAACTCACGCAGACACGCAACTCCATGGTCAATTGAGGCTGGATTTGAACCCTGGTCCCTGTGTACGGGTAGGCAACAGTGCTAACCACCCTACCTTCTGATCTGCATTATGACTATCACTTTTCCACAGATTCGATGGGGCGAATGGCCTTCGGTTCTCAATGAATCTTTCAGAGATTGTATTGTCATGGAATGCAACCTCCCAATCCGAGATAGACATTTTAACATGGCACAAAACACGGCTGGCTGTGTTGTTCAGCCAGGGAGGGTCAAAGCGCAGAAGTGCAATAGACATAGGGGCTCCTTAGTCAGGGGCACAGATAGGCACTTCTGTAGTCGGGAAAGACACTCCGGGATGGTGTGTTGCCTCCCTGGTGCCAGGGATGGCACTGATCGGCTCAAGGGCATTGAAGGGGGAGGGCAATGAGGCAGAGGTCATGATACATGTTGGTCCCAATGACATAGGTAGAAAGAGGATGAGGTCTTGCATCAAGAACTCAGGAAGCTAGGCTGCACACTAAAAGGCAGGATCTCTCGGGTTGTACTATCTGGATTACTCCCAGTGCCCGCGCGCTGGTGAGTATAGAAATAGAATAGCGCAGATGAATGCGTGACTTAAAAGAGTCGGTGCAGGAGAGAGAGTTTTCGATTCCTGGAACACTGGGTCAGTTTCTGGGGAGGGTGGGACTTGTCCAAGTGGGACGGCCTACATCTGAACCAGAGAGGGACTGATATCCTCGTTAGTGGGTTTGCTAGTGCTTTTGGAGGAGTTTAAACTAATTCAGCAGGGGGAGGGGTCGCAGACTGTTAGGAGGATCGGGACGCAGACCAATGCAGAATAGGGACACAGTATATCGCATGATACACAATCAGGTCAGAGGGAATACAGCGGCAGTAAGTTTCAGGAGAGTAAGGCAAGGCTGATTGGCCTCTACTTTAATGCACGGAGTATTACAGGTAAAACGGATGAATTAAGGGCGAGGGTTGACCAGTGGAATTATGATACAGCAGCCATCACGGAGACATGGTTGAGGGAGGGGCAGGATTGGCAGCTTAACATCCCGGGATTTTTCATAGAATTTACAGTGCAGAAGGAGGCCATTCGGCCCATCGAGTCTGCACCGGCTCTTGGAAAGAGCACCCTACCCAAGGTCAACACCTCCACCCTATCCCCATAACCCAGTAACCCCACCCAGCACTAAGGGCAATTTTGGACACGAAGGGCAATTTATCACGGCCAATCCACCTAACCTGCACGTCTTTGGACTGTGGGAGGAAACCGGAGCACCTGGAGGAAACCCACGCAGACACGGGGAGAACGTGCAGACTCCGCACAGACAAGCCAAGCTGGAATCGAACCTGGGACCTGGGACCCTGGAGCTATGAAGCAATTATGCTATCCACAATGCTGCCCAAAATCTTCAGGCGGGACCGGGGAGGGGGCCAAAGAGGGGGAGGCATTGCACTATCAGTTAAGGAGTCAATTACTGCAGGAAGGAGAGGTGATATCTTAGGGGTGGCGTTAAATGAAGCTTTTGTGGGTAGAGTTTAGGGATAAGAAGGAGACAGCCACATTGCTCAGTGTTTATTACAGACCCCCAGATAGTCGGCGGGAAATCGAGGAGCAAATATGTGTGCAATTTGCAGAAGTGTGTAAAAATAATAATAGGGTAATTATAGTGGGTGGTTTCAACGTTCCCAACATTAACTGGGATAGTCATTGTGTTGTGGGCTTAGATGGAGCAGGGTTTGTAAAATGTATAGAGAACTTTTTAGCTCAACATGTGGAATGGCGAACAAGGGATGGTGCGGCACTGGACCTCATTCTGGGGAATGAAGCGGGACAGTTGGTGGATGTGATGGTGGGGAGCATTTTAGTGATAGCGACCATAACACAGGGTAATGCAAGTTTGTTATGGACAGGGAAATAGACAAATTGCAGAAATAGGTCTTGGATTTGGGAGAGGGCAGACTTTAGTAAAATAGCAGGATCTGCTCACGGTAGATTGGAATGTTACTGGTGGAGAGATCTATAGAAAGAGGAGTGGGAGCTGTTCAAAGAGGAATTGGGGAGGGGACAGGCCCAACATGTTCCCTCTAGGGTAATAGGAAGGAGTAACAAGCTCAGAGAACCATGGATGACCAGAGATATTCATGGTACAATGAGGAGGAAGTGAGGCTGTTAATAAGTACAAGGGGAGCAAATCAACAGAGACTTTAGTGTAGTACAGAAAGTGCGGAATGGAGTTTACGAAAGCAATTAGAGAGCAGAGGGGATGAGAAAGTGCTGGCTGGTAAAAGTAGGGAAAATGCCAAGGTATTCTATAAGTATATCAATGGGAAGATGATAAGTAGGGTCCATTCGGGACTGAGGGGGGAATCTGTAGGTGGAGCCAGTGGACATTGGTCGGGTATTAAATGAATATTTCACAACTGTCTTCCCCCAAGAGAATGAGGCAGATATGGAGCTCGGGGAGAGAGACTGAGAGGTTATTGAGCAAGTTGTCACAGGGAGGGACAAGGTATTGGAGGTGTTGGCAGACCAAGGTGGGGAAATCTCCTATTCTGGACGAATGGTGTTCCAGGTTGCTGTGGGAGGCAAGGGAGGAGATTGCAGGGGCCCTGATCCAAATGTTTAATTCTTCTCTGTCCACGGGAGAGGTGCCCGAGGATTGGAGAACAGCGAATGTGGTCCCACTATTTAAGAAAGGCTGTAGGGATCAGCCAGGGAACGACAGGCCAGTGAGTCTCACCTCAGGTGGGGAAACTAATGGAGAAAATTCAGAAGGAGAATCTATCTCCACTTGGAGAGACGAGGTTTGATCAGGAATAGTCAGCATGGCTTTGTCACAGGGAGGGCATGACAAACAAATCTGATTGAATTTTTTGAGCACATGTCTGAGTGTAGATGAGGGTAGTGCAGTTGATGTAGTTTACATGGATTTCAGCAAAGCCTTTGACAAGGTCCCACATGAAAGATTTATAAAGAAGGCATGGAATACAGGGGAACTTGAGAAGGTGAAGTAAAAATTGGTTCAGCTGTAGGAGACAGAGGGTGATGACCGACGGCTGCGTTAGTGACTGGAAGCCAGTATCCAGGGGCGTACCACAGGGATCTGTGCTGGGCCCCTATTGTTTCTCATTTATATAAATGACTGAGATGACGATGTGGGGGTCGGATCAGTAAGTTTGTGGATGACACAAAGATTGTCCGGGTGGTTAACAGTGAGGCTGAGTGTCTTGGTTACAGGAAGATATTGACGGGATGGTCAAATGGGTGGATAAGTGGGAGATGGAATTTAACCCTGAAACGTGCGAGGTGATGCACTCTGGAAGGAGTAACACGACAAGGAAATATTAAATGAGCGGCCTGACACTGGGAAGTTCCCAGGAACAGAGGGACCTTGGCGAGTTTGTCCACAGATCTCTGAAGGCAGAAGGGCAGGTTAATAGGGGGTGAAAAAGGCACATCGGACACTCGCTTTTATCAATCGTGGCAGAGATTACAACAGCAGGGGGTCATGGTGGAGTTGTATAGAAACTTGGTGAGGCCACAGCGGGAGCACTGTGTGCAGTTCTGGTCGCCACATTATAGGAAGGATGTGATTGCGCTGGAGGGGGTGCAGGGGAGATTCACCAGGATGGTGCCTGGATGGAACATTTCAGTTATGAAGAGAGGTTGAACAGGCTTGGGTTGTTTTCACTGGAGGAGAGAAGACTGAGGGGCGACCTGATCGAGATGTACAAGATTGAACAGCTGTTCCCCTTAGTCGAAGGTGGGCTAAACAGCTGGCTTGTAATGCAGAACAAGGCCAGCAGCACGGTTCAATTCCCGTACCGGCCTCCTCGAACAGGCGCCGGAATGTGGCGACTAGGGCTTTTCACAGTAACTTCATTGAAGCCTACTTGTGACTATAAGCAATTATTATTATTAAGGGTCAGTAACACAAGTTCAAGGTGAGGGATGGGAGGTTCGGGGGGATTTGAGGAAAAGCTGTGTTCCCCAGAGGGTGGTGAGGGTGTGGAACGCTCTGCCTGGGAAGGGGGGGGGGGAAGAGGCGGGCCTGGAACGCTCTGTCTGGGAGGGGGGGGGGGGGAGGGGGAGGGGGTCTGGAACGCTCTGTCTGGGAGGGTGGTGAGGGTCTGGAACGCTCTGTCTGGGAGGGGGTGAGGGGGTCTGGAACGCTCTGTCTGGGAGGGGGGGGGGTCTGGATCGCTCTGCCTGGGAGGGTGGTGAGGGTCTGGAACGCTCTGCCTGGGGGGGGGGGGGGAGGAAAGAGGGTCTGGAACGATCTGTCTGGGGGGGGGGGGGGGGGGGGGAAAGAGGGTCTGGAACGCTCTGCCTGGGGGGGGGGGGGGGGGGGGGGAGGGTCTGGAACGCTCTGTCTGGGAGGGGGGAGGGGGTCTGGAACGCTCTGTCTGGGAGGGGGGAGAGGGTCTGGAACGCTCTGTCTGGGAGGAGGGGAGAGGGTCTGGAACGCTCTGTCTGGGAGGAGGGGAGAGGGTCTGGAACGCGCTGCCTGGGAGGGTGGTGAGGGTCTGGAACGCTCTGCCTGGGAGGAGGGGAGAGGGTCTGGAACGCTCTGTCTGGGAGGGGGGGAGGGGGTCTGGAACGCTCTGTCTGGGAGGGTGGTGAGGGTCTGGAACGCTCTGTCTGGGGGGGGGGGGGGGGGGGGGGGGGGGAAAGAGGGTCTGGAACGCTCTGCCTGGAAGGGGGGGGGGGGGGGGGAGAGAGGGTCTGGAACGCTCTGCCTGGGAGGGTGGTGAGGGTCTGGAACGCTCTGTCTGGGAGGGTGGTGAGGGTCTGGAACGCTCTGCCTGGAGGGTGGTGAGGGTCTGGAACGCTCTGCCTGGGAGGGTGGTGAGGGTCTGGAACGCTCTGCCTGGGAGGGTGGGGAGGGTCTGGAACGCTCTGCCTGGGAGGGGGGGGGGGGAGAGAGGGTCTGGAACGCTCTGTCTGGGAGGGTGGTGAGGGTCTGGAACGCTCTGTCTGGGAGGAGGGGAGAGGGTCTGGAACGCTTTGCCTGGGAGGGTGGTGAGGTCTGGAACGCTCTGTCTGGGAGGGTGGTGAGGGTCTGGAACGCTCTGTCTGGGAGGGTGGTGAGGGTCTGGAACGCTCTGTCTGGGAGGAGGGGAGAGGGTCTGGAACGCTTTGCCTGGGAGGGTGGTGAGGGTCTGGAACGCTCTGTCTGGGAGGGTGGTGAGGGTCTGGAACGCTCTGCCTGGGAGGGGGGGGGGGGAAAGAGAGGGTCTGGAACGCTCTGTCTGGGAGGGTGGTGAGGGTCTGGAACGCTCTGTCTGGGAGGAGGGGAGAGGGTCTGGAACACTCTGCCTGGGAGGGGGTGGGAGAGGCGGGTTGCCTCACACCCAAGGTACCTGGATGACATTCGAGGCTAAAGGCCAAGTGTGAGCAAGTGGGTTTCGGAGGCAGACGACCAGGTACCGTCCATGCGGCGCTGCAGACTCAATGGGCTGAAGGGCCTTTACTTTTTAAATAAATTTAGTGCCAATTCCCCCCCCCCCCCCCCCCAATTCAGGGACAATTTAGCGTGGCCAATCCACCTACCCTGCACATCTTTGGGTTGTGGGGGTGAAACCCACGCAGACACGGGGAGAATGTGCGAACTCCACACGGACAGTGACCCAGAGCCGGGATCGAACCCGGGACCTCAACGCCGTGAGGCAGCAGTGCTAACCCACTGCGCCACCGTGCCGCCCCAAAGGGCCTTTTCTGCACTGTATTCTTCTGTGATTCTGTGAAAACATACAGACATTTATTCCAACTTCCGGATGTACCTACACCACCACAGCAAAAAGCCTCTCGTTGATCAAGAACAAACCACACAGTAAATCCCCAAAATAAAAATCAAAGAGACTGGAAATACGCAGCTGGTCTGCGAGAGAGCGAAAGAGAGCGCGAGAGAGAGAGCGCGAGCGAAAGAGAGCGAGCGAGCGCGAGCGAAAGAGAGCGAGCGAGCCGCGAGCGAAAGAGAGCGAGCGAGCGCGAGCGAAAGAGAGCGAGCGAGCGAGAGCGAGCGCGAGCGAAAGAGAGCGAGCGAGCGAGCGCGAGCGAGCGAGCGCGAGCGAAAGAGAGCGAGCGAGCGCGAGCGAAAGAGAGCGAGCGAGCGCGAGCGAAAGAGAGCGAGCGAGCGCGAGCGAAAGAGAGCGAGCGAGCGCGAGCGAAAGAGAGCGAGCGAGCGCGAGCGAAAGAGAGCGAGCGAGCGCGAGCGAAAGAGAGCGAGCGAGCGCGAGCGAAAGAGAGCGAGCGAGCGAGCGCGAGCGAAAGAGAGCGAGCGAGCGAGCGCGAGCGAAAGAGAGCGAGCGAGCGAGCGCGAGCGAAAGAGAGCGAGCGAGCGAGCGCGAGCGAAAGAGAGCGAGCGAGCGAGCGCGAGCGAAAGAGAGCGAGCGAGCGAGCGCGAGCGAAAGAGAGCGAGCGAGCGAGCGCGAGCGAAAGAGAGCGAGCGAGCGAGCGCGAGCGAAGAGAGCGAGCGAGCGAGCGCGAGCGAAAGAGAGCGAGCGAGCGCGCGAGCGAAAGAGAGCGAGCGAGAGCGAGCGAGCGCGAGCGAAAGAGAGCGAAGCGAGCGCGAGCGAAAGAGAGCGAGCGAGCGCGAGCGAAAGAGAGCGAGCGAGCGCGAGCGAAAGAGAGCGAGCGAGCGCGAGCGAAAGAGAGCGAGCGGAGCGCGAGCGAAAGAGAGCGAGCGAGCGCGAGCGAAAGAGAGCGAGCGAGCGCGAGCGAAAGAGAGCGAGCGAGCGCGAGCGAAAGAGAGCGAGCGCGAGCGAAAGAGAGCGAGCGCGAGCGAAAGAGAGCGAGCGCGAGCGAAAGAGAGCGAGCGCGAGCGAAAGAGCGAGCGCGAGCGAAAGAGCGAGCGCGAGCCACAGAGCGAGCGCGGGCCACAGAGCGAGCGCGGGCCACAGAGCGAGCGCGGGCCACAGAGCGAGCGCGGGCCACAGAGCGAGCGCGGGCCACAGAGCGAGCGCGGGCCACAGAGCGAGCGCGGGCCACAGAGCGAGCGCGGGCCACAGAGCGAGCGCGGGCCACAGAGCGAGCGCGGGCCACAGAGCGAGCGCGGGCCACAGAGCGAGCGCGGGCCACAGAGCGAGCGCGGGCCACAGAGCGAGCGCGGGCCACAGAGCGAGCGCGGGCCACAGAGCGAGCGCGGGCCACAGAGCGAGCGCGGGCCACAGAGCGAGCGCGGGCCACAGAGCGAGCGCGGGCCACAGAGCGAGCGCGGGCCACAGAGCGAGCGCGGGCCACAGAGCGAGCGCGGGCCACAGAGCGAGCGCGGGCCACAGAGCGAGCGCGGGCCACAGAGCGAGCGCGGGCCACAGAGCGAGCGCGGGCCACAGAGCGAGCGCGGCCACAGAGCGAGCGCGGGCCACAGAGCGAGCGAGAGCCACAGAGCGAGCGAGAGCCACAGAGCGAGCGAGAGCCACAGAGCGAGCGAGAGCCACAGAGCGAGCGAGAGCCACAGAGCGAGCGAGAGCCACAGAGCGAGCGAGAGCCACAGAGCGAGCGAGAGCCACAGAGCGAGCGAGAGCCACAGAGCGAGCGAGAGCCACAGAGCGAGCGAGAGCCACAGAGCGAGCGAGAGCCACAGAGCGAGCGAGAGCCACAGAGCGAGCGAGAGCCACAGAGCGAGCGAGAGCCACAGAGCGAGCGAGAGCCACAGAGCGAGCGAGAGCCACAGAGCGAGCGAGAGCCACAGAGCGAGCGAGAGCCACAGAGCGAGCGAGAGCCACAGAGCGAGCGAGAGCCACAGAGCGAGCGAGAGCCAGAGCGAGCGAGAGCCACAGAGCGAGCGAGAGCCACAGAGCGAGCGAGAGCCACAGAGCGAGCGAGAGCCACAGAGCGAGCGAGCGCCACAGAGCGAGCGAGCGCCACAGAGCGAGCGAGGCGAGCGCGAGGAGAAATAGCGAGAGTGAGAAAGAGCGAGAGGGAGAACGATCGCGCGAAAAAGTGAGGGAGAGAGCGATAGAGAGGAAAGGGTGAGAAGCAGTGACTGCTGCAGGTTAGAACTGGACACAGAATTGTTTCTCTCCACTGTTGCTGTCTAAACATTCCCACTTTTAACTTTGTCAGAGGTTTTCAGCACAGAAATGGCCCATCGTGCCTGAGCCAGTGAAAAACCACCCAACTATTCGAACCCCATTTCCCAACACTGGGCCCATAGCCGTGTCTGCCCTGGCATAGCGAGTACACGTCAAAATACTTCGGAAATGTTCTGAGGGTCTCTGCCTCCCCCACCCATTCAGGCAGCGAGTTCCACACTCCCACCACCCTCTGGGCTGAAAGACGTTTCCTCACATCCCCTCTAACCTGTCCCTTACCTTAAATCTCTGCCCCCTGGTCATTCACCCCTCCACCACGGGGAAAAGTTTCTTCTGTCTCTCTGTGTCCTCATAATTTTATACGTCTCAATCATGTCCTCCCTCAGTCTCCTCTACTCTGAAGAAAACAATCCCGGTCTATCCAATCTCTCTTCAAAACTAAACTCCAGCCCAGGTAACATCCTGGTGAATCTCCTCTGCAGCCTTTCAGTGGCTATCACATCCCTCCTGTAATGTGGATTCCAGAACTGCCCACAATACTCTCGCTGTGGCCTAACCAATGTTTCCCCGTTAATATATGGAGGGGCCGAGTGCGAGAGACGAAGAAATAGGATGGGGGTGGACTCTTCAGCCTCTCTCTTCCCCCCCCCCCCCCCCCCCCCCCCCCCCACCCCCCCCCCCCCGCCCCAAAGCAAGGTCCTGGCAGACCATCGACGTTTCGGCCCTATTCCCATATCTTTTCATTCATTTAACTATTCCCGTTAAATCTATGGATATAGTTTTGAAGATGTGCAAGCGATGGGGCATCCACGCCCCCCGGGGTTAGAGAAGGGTTCCCAGGCCGCTCAGAGGGACAGCGGAAGTCTTACCTTTGAAGATTTGTCTCCTGTAGATTTTCTCCTCCACGCTGCCACAGGTCACCAGCCTGTAGATGACCACATTGTCCGTCTGCCCGATCCTGTAGGCTCTGTCCACAGCCTGTGCGTCCGTCGCCGGGTTCCAGCTGGGGTCAAAGACCACCACGCGGGTAGCGGCGGTGAGGGTGAGGCCGACCCCGCCGACCTGGGTGGTAAGGAGGAAGACACAGTAGTCGGTGCGCCGCTGGAAAGCCTCGATTCTCCGCTGGCGCTCGGGCAGCGCCATGGTGCCATCTATGCGGGTGCAGGCGAAGCCCCGGTTAGTCAGGATGCGCTGGATGATGTCCAGCATCCTTCTCGACTGGGAGAAGACCAGCGTGCGCTTACCCTCCTCCCTCAGCTTGCCCAGCAGGCCCAGCAGGAAGACCAGCTTGCCCGACTCCTGAATCAGATCCTCATCGGCACGTGGCTGACGTCATGCGAGGTGCCGTCGTCCTCGTCCACGCTGCTGCCGTCCAGGCCGAGCTGCTGGCAGATCCTGCGCGACAGGAGTCGCGGGTGGTCGCACAGCTTCTTCAGATTGGTCAGCTGCACCAGGGGCGAGCGCTTGGTCTGCAGCAGCTCCTGGACCTGCTCGGACGACACAAACTTGTGGTAGATGTCCTCCTGCACCGCACTCAGATACACCCAGACAATCAGGTCATTCTTCCTGGTCAGGCTCGGCATCTGGGCCCCTTCAGGAGAGCGACAATCCTCCACCTCGCTGCCGTTCTCCTGCGGGCTCTTCTGCATCAGCTGCACATTCTCCTTGGTTCGCCGCAAGAAATAGGGCTGGATGATCTTCATGAGGTTCTCGGAGATTCGAAGCCCCAGGGCTTTCTCGGCGGGTGTGGCGTCCTTCTCCCTCGCCCGGGTAATGGGGTTCTCGTACTCCATCTTGAACGTCTTGGCGGTGCCCAGCAGCGAGCCCTGGCAGGCAAAGTTGAAGAGCGACCACATCTCCTGCAGGTTGTTCTGGACTGGCGTGCCGGTTAAGAGGATGCGGTGCTTGGCCGGAATGGCGCTGGCGCACTTGGCCGTCTTGGAGGAGATGGTCTTGATCTTGTGCGCCTCGTCGAGAAGCAGGTAGTCCCAGGTGAACTCGCGACCGTTCAGGCTGGAGAGCTGCTGCCAGTTGTTAATCATCATTTGGTAGCTGGTGATCACCACCCCGCCTTTCCGCTGCACCCTCTCCAGGCCTTTCGTCCGCTCGCTCTTGGTGCCGTGGAACTCTGGAAACAACAGGAATCTGTCACTGGCGATCTCTCCAAACGGCAGGAATCAAATCTCACTCCACACAATCAATTACTAACTTCGAGGCACACTCCCGTGGTCAGTACTGAGGGAGTGCCGCACTGTCAGAGGGTCAGTACTGAGGGAGTGCCGCACTGTCAGAGGGTCAGTACTGAGGGAGTGCCGCACTGTCAGAGGGTCAGTACTGAGGAGTGCCGCACTGTCAGAGGGTCAGTACAGAGGGAGTGCCGCACTGTCAGAGGGTCAGTACTGAGGGAGTGCCGCACCGTCAGAGGGTCGGTACTGAGGGAGTGCCGCACTGTCAGAAGGTCAGTACTGAGGGAGTGCCGCACTGTCAGAGGGTCAGTACTGAGGGAGTGCTGCACTGTCAGAGGGTCAGTACTGAGGGAGTGCTGCACTGTCACAGGGTCAGTACTGAGGGAGTGTCGCACTGTCAGAGGGTCAGTACTGAGGGAGTGCAGCACTGTCAGAGGGTCAGTACTGAGGGAGTGCCGCACTGTCAGGGGGTCGGTACTGAGGGAGTGCCGCACTGTCAGAGGGTCAGTACTGAGGGAGTGCCGCACCGTCAGAGGGTCAATACTGAGGGAGTGCCGCACCGTCAGAGGGTCAGTACTGAGGGAGCGCCGCACCGTCAGAGGGTCGGTACTGAGGGAGTGCTGCACTGTCAGAGGGTCAGTACTGAGGGAGTGCTGCACTGTCAGAGAGACAGTACAGAGGGAGTGCTGCACTGTTAGAGGGTCAGTGCTGAGGGAGTGCCGCACTGTCAGAGGGTCAGTGCTGAGGGAGTGCCGCACAGTCAGAGGGTCAATACTGAGAGAGTGTCGCACCGTCAGAGGGTCAGTACTGAGGGAGCGCCGCACCGTCAGAGGTCAGTACTGAGGGAGTGCTGCACTGTCAGAGGTCAGTACTGAGGGAGTGCCGCACTGCCAGAGGGTCGGTACTGAGGGAGTGCTGCACTGCCAGAGGGTCCGTACTGAGGGAGTGCTGCACTGCCAGAGGGTCAGTACTGAGGGAGTGCCGCACTGTCAGAGGGTCAGTACTGAGGGAGTGCCGCACCGTCAGAGGGTCAATACTGAGGGAGCGCCGCACCGTCAGAGGGTCGGTACTGAGGGAGTGCTGCACTGTCAGAGGGTCGGTACTGAGGGAGTGCTGCACTGCCAGAGGGTCAGTACTGAGGGAGTGCTGCACTGTCAGAGAGACAGTACAGAGGGAGTGCCGCACTGTCAGAGGGTCAGTACTGAGGGAGTGCCGCACTGTCAGAGGGTCGGTACTGAGGGCGTGCTGCACTGTCAGAGGGTCAGTACTGAGGGAGTGCCGCACTGTCAGAGGGTCAGTACTGAGGGAGTGCTGCACTGTCAGAGGGTCAGTACTGAGGGCATGCTGCACTGTCAGAGGGTCAGTACTGAGGGAGTGCCGCACTGTCAGAGGGTGAGTTCTGAGGCTGCGCCGCACTGTCAGAGATTCAGTACGGAGGGAATGCTGCACTGTCAGAGGGTCAGTACTGAGAGAGTGCCGCACCGTCAGAGGGTCAGTACTGAGGGAGTGCCGCACCGTCAGAGGGTCAGTACTGAGGGCGTGCTGCACTGTCAGAGGGTCAGTACTGAGGGCGTGCCGCACTGTCAGAGGGTCAGTACTGAGGGAGTGCCGCACTGTCAGAGGGTCAGTACTGAGGGAGTGCCGCACTGTCAGAGGGTCAGTACTGAGGGAGTGCTGCACTGTCAGAGGGTCAGTACTGAGGGAGTGCCGCACTGTCAGAGGGTCAGTACTGAGGGAGTGCCGCACTGTCAGAGGGTCAGTACTGAGGGAGTGCCGCACTGTCAGAGGGTGAGTTCTGAGGGAGTGCCGCACTGTCAGAGGGTGAGTTCTGAGGCTGCGCCGCACTGTCAGAGATTCAGTACGGAGGGAATGCTGCACTGTCAGAGGGTCGGTACTCAGGGAGTGCCACACTTTCAGAGGGTCAGTACGGAGGGAGCGCTGCACAGTCAGAGGGTCAGCAGTGAGCGAGTGCTCCCTTCCACGAATTCTTCCTCAACCTCCCCATCACGCCTCATCCAGTCCTCTCCGATTTCCCACCCCCACTGCAGCACGACTTCTGCTCCACGTTCCCGCCTCCAATTCAAATCGCCACAGCACCTCCGTCCCCAATTCATCATCCACCTCGTCCCCGCCTTCTCCCTCCCCACTACCCTTCTGTGCCCACCTCCCACCCTCTCTCCATCCCCCACTGACCCCACTTCACTCCCCTTCACTCTCACCCCCCTTCCCTCTCACTCCGTCCCCCACTCCCCCCCTCTACCCGTCCCCACTCCCCGCCCCCCCACCTCTCTCTCCGCCCCCCACCTCTCTCTCCGCCCCCCACCTCTCTCTCCGTCCCCCACCTCCCCCTCTCTCCGTCCCCACCTCCCCTCTCTCTCCGTCCCCACCTCCCCCTCTCTCTCCGTCCCCCACCTCCCCTCTCTCTCCGTCCCCCACCTCCCCTCTCTCTCCGTCCCCTACCTCCCCCTCTCTCTCTCCCCGTCCCCCACCTCCCCCTCTCTCTCCGTCCCCCCTCACCGTCCCCCACTCTCTCCGCCCCCCACCTCCCCCTCTCTCTCCGCCCCCCACCTCCCCCTCTCTCTCCGCCCCCCCCACCTCCCCCTCTCTCTCCGCCCCCCCACCTCCCCCTCTCTCTCCGTCCCCCGCTCCCCCTCTCTCTCCGTCCCCCCCTCCCCCCTCTCTCTCCGTCCCCCACCCCCCCTCTCTGTCCCCCACTCCCCCTCTCTCTCCGTCCCCCACCTCCCCCTCTCTCTCCGTCCCCCACTCCCCGTCCCCCACTCTCTCCGTCCCCCCCACCTCCCCCTCTCTGTCCCCCACCTCCCCCTCTCTCTCCGTCCCCCCCTCCCTCCGTCCCCCACTCCCCCTTCTCTCCGTCCCCACTCCCCCCCCCCTCTCTGTCCCCCACTCCCCCTCTCTCTCCGTCCCCCACTCCCCCTCTCTCTCCGTCCCCCACCTCCCCCTCTCTCCGTCCCCCACTCCCCCCTCTCTCCGTCCCCCACCTCCCCCTCTCTCTCCGTCCCCCACCTCCCCCTCTCTCTCCGCCCCCCCCACCTCCCCCTCTCTCTCCGTCCCCGCACCTCCCCCTCTCTCTCCGCCCCCCCACCTCCCCCTCTCTCTCCGTCCCCCACTCCCCCCTCTCTCCGCCCCCCCCACCTCCCCCTCTCTCTCCGTCCCCCACCGCCCCCTCTCTCTCCGCCCCCCACCTCCCCCTCTCTCTCCGTCCCCCCCTCCCCCTCTCTCTCCGTCCCCCACCTCCCCCCTCTCTCTCCGACCCCCACCTCCCCCTCTCTCTCCGTCCCCCACCTCCCCCTCTCTCTCCGCCCCCCACCTCCCCTCTCTCTCCGTCCCCCCCTCCCTCTCCGTCCCCCACTCCCCCCTCTCTCTCCGTCCCCCACTCCCCTCTCTCCGTCCCCCACCTCCCCCTCTCTCTCCGTCCCCCACTCCCCCCTCTCTCCGTCCCCCACTTCCCCCTCTCTCCGTCCCCCACTCCCCCCTCTCTGTCCCCCACTCCCCCCTCTCCGCCCCCCCACCTCCCCCTCTCTCTCCGTCCCCCACCTCCCCCTCTCTCTCCGTCCCCCACCTCCCCCTCTCTCACCGCCCCCCACCTCCCCCTCTCTCACCGCCCCCTCTCTCTCCGCCCCCCACCTCCCCCTCTCTCACCGCCCCCCACCTCCCCCTCTCTCACCGC
>NW_027309458.1:0-32865 GCF_047496885.1 Scyliorhinus torazame | reverse complement strand
TGGGAGTGTTTGATGCGGACAGTGAAGAGGGAGCTTTACTCTGTATCTAACCCCGTGCTGTACCTGTCCTGGGAGTGTTTGATGGGGACAGTGTAGACGGTGCTTTACACTGTATCTAACCCCGTGCTGTACCTGTCCTGGGAGTGTTTGATGGGGACAGTGTAGAGGGAGCGTCACCCTGTATCGAACCCCGTGCTGTACCTGTCCTGGGAGTGTTTGATGGGGACAGTGTAGAGGGAGCTTTACTCTGTATCTAACCCAGTGCTGTACCTGTCCTGGTAGTGTTTGATGGGGACAGTGTAGAGGGAGCTTTACTCTGTATCTAACCCCGTGCTGTATCTGTCCAGGGAGTGTTTGATGGGGACAGTGTAGCGGGAGCTTTACTCTGTATCTAACCCCGTGCTGTATCTGTCCTGGGAGTGTTTGATGGGGACAGTGTAGAGGGAGCTTTACTCTGTATCTAACCCCTTGCTGTACCTGTCCTGGGAGTGTTTGATGGGGACAGTGTAGAGGGAGCTTTACTCTGTATCTAACCCCGTGCTGTACCTGTCCTGGGGACTGTTTGATGGGGACAGTGTAGAGGGAGCTTTACTCTGTATCTAACCCCGTGCTGTACCTGTCCTGGGAGTGTTTGATGGGGACAGTGTAGAGGGAGCTTTACTCTGTATCTAACCCAGTGCTGTACCTGTCCTGGGAGTGTTTGATGCGGACAGTGTAGAGGGAGCTTTACTCTGTATCTAACCCCGTGCTGTACCTGTCCTGGGAGATTTTGATGGGGACAGTGTAGACGGTGCTTTACTCTGTATCTAACCCCGTGCTGTACCTGTCCTGGGAGTGTTTGTTGGAGACAGTGTAGAGGGAGCTTTACTCTGTATCGAACCCTGTGCTGTACCTGTCCTGGGAGTGTTTGATGCGGACAGTGTAGAGGGAGCTTTACTCTGTATCTAACCCCGTGCTGTACCTGTCCTGGGAGTGTTTGATGGGGACAGTGTAGACGGTGCTTTACTCTGTATCTAACCCCGTGCTGTACCTGTCCTGGGAGTGTTTGATGGGGACAGTGTAGAGGGAGCTTTACTCTGTATCTAACCCAGTGCTGTACCTGTCCTGGGAGTGTTTGATGGGGACAGTGTAGAGGGAGCTTTACTCTGTATCTAACCCCGTGCTGTATCTGTCCTGGGAGTGTTTGATGGGGACAGTGTAGCGGGAGCTTTACTCTGTATCTAACCCCGTGCTGTATCTGTGCTGGGAGAGTTTGATGGGGACACTGTAGAGGGAGCTTTACTCTGTATCTAACCCCGTGCTGTACCTGTCCTGGGAGTGTTTGATGGGGACAGTGTAGAGGGAGCTTTACTCTGTATCTAACCCCGTGCTGTACCTGTCCTGGGAGTGTTTGATGGGGACAGTGTAGAGGGAGCCTTACTCTGTATCTAACCCCGTGCTGTACCTGTCCTGGGAGTGTTTGATGGGGACAGTGTAGAGGGAGCGTCACTCTGTATCGAACCCCGTGCTGTACCTGTCCTGGGAGTGTTTGATGGGGACAGTGTAGAGGGAGCTTTACTCTGTATCTAACCCAGTGCTGTACCTGTCCTGGGAGTGTTTGATGGGGACAGTGTAGAGGGAGCTTTACTCTGTATCTAACCCCGTGCTGTATCTGTCCAGGGAGTGTTTGATGGGGACAGTGTAGCGGGAGCTTTACTCTGTATCTAACCCCGTGCTGTATCTGTCCTGGGAGTGTTTGATGGGGACAGTGTAGAGGGAGCTTTACTCTGTATCTAACCCCTTGCTGTACCTGTCCTGGGAGTGTTTGATGGGGACAGTGTAGAGGGAGCTTTACTCTGTATCTAACCCCGTGCTGTACCTGTCCTGGGACTGTTTGATGGGGACAGTGTAGAGGGAGCTTTACTCTGTATCTAACCCCGTGCTGTACCTGTCCTGGGAGTGTTTGATAAGGGACAGTGTAGAGGGAGCTTTACTCTGTATCTAACCCCGTGCTGTACCTGTCCTGGGAGTGTTTGATGGGGACAGTGTAGAGGGAGCTTTACTCTGTATCTAACCCCGTGCTGTACCTGTCCTGGGAGATTTTGATGGGGACAGTGTAGACGGTGCTTTACTCTGTATCTAACCCCGTGCTGTACCTGTCCTGGGAGTGTTTGTTGGAGACAGTGTAGAGGGAGCTTTACTCTGTATCGAACCCTGTGCTGTACCTGTCCTGGGAGTGTTTGATGCGGACAGTGAAGAGGGAGCTTTACTCTGTATCTAACCCCGTGCTGTACCTGTCCTGGGAGTGTTTGATGGGGACAGTGTAGACGGTGCTTTACTCTGTATCTAACCCCGTGCTGTACCTGTCCTGGGAGTGTTTGATGGGGACAGTGTAGAGGGAGCGTCACCCTGTATCGAACCCCGTGCTGTACCTGTCCTGGGAGTGTTTGATGGGGACAGTGTAGAGGGAGCTTTACTCTGTATCTAACCCAGTGCTGTACCTGTCCTGGTAGTGTTTGATGGGGACAGTGTAGAGGGAGCTTTACTCTGTATCTAACCCCGTGCTGTACCTGTCCTGGGAGTGTTTGATGGGGACAGTGTAGAGGGAGCTTTACTCTGTATCTAACCCCGTGCTGTACCAGTCCTGGGAGTGTTTGATGGGGACAGTGTAGAGGGAGCTTTACTCTGTATCTAACCCCGTGCTGTACCTGTCCTGGGAGATTTTGATGGGGGCAGTGTAGACGGTGCTTTACTCTGTATCTAACCCCGTGCTGTACCTGTCCTGGGAGTGTTTGTTGGAGACAGTGTAGAGGGAGCTTTACTCTGTATCGAACCCTGTGCTGTACCTGTCCTGGGAGTGTTTGATGCGGACAGTGTAGAGGGAGCTTTACTCTGTATCTAACCCCGTGCTGTACCTGTCCTGGGAGTGTTTGATGGGGACAGTGTAGACGGTGCTTTACTCTGTATCTAACCCCGTGCTGTACCTGTCCTGGGAGTGTTTGATGGGGACAGTGTAGAGGGAGCTTTACTCTGTATCTAACCCAGTGCTGTACCTGTCCTGGGAGTGTTTGATGGGGACAGTGTAGAGGGAGCTTTACTCTGTATCTAACCCCGTGCTGTATCTGTCCTGGGAGTGTTTGATGGGGACAGTGTAGCGGGAGCTTTACTCTGTATCTAACCCCGTGCTGTATCTGTGCTGGGAGAGTTTGATGGGGACACTGTAGAGGGAGCTTTACTCTGTATCTAACCCCGTGCTGTACCTGTCCTGGGAGTGTTTGATGGGGACAGTGTAGAGGGAGCTTTACTCTGTATCTAACCCCGTGCTGTACCTGTCCTGGGAGTGTTTGATGGGGACAGTGTAGAGGGAGCCTTACTCTGTATCTAACCCCGTGCTGTACCTGTCCTGGGAGTGTTTGATGGGGACAGTGTAGAGGGAGCGTCACTCTGTATCGAACCCCGTGCTGTACCTGTCCTGGGAGTGTTTGATGGGGACAGTGTAGAGGGAGCTTTACTCTGTATCTAACCCAGTGCTGTACCTGTCCTGGGAGTGTTTGATGGGGACAGTGTAGAGGGAGCTTTACTCTGTATCTAACCCCGTGCTGTATCTGTCCTGGGAGTGTTTGATGGGGACAGTGTAGCGGGAGCTTTACTCTGTATCTAACCCCGTGCTGTATCTGTCCTGGGAGTGTTTGATGGGGACAGTGTAGAGGGAGCTTTACTCTGTATCTAACCCCTTGCTGTACCTGTCCTGGGAGTGTTTGATGGGGACAGTGTAGAGGGAGCTTTACTCTGTATCTAACCCCGTGCTGTACCTGTCCTGGGAGTGTTTGATGGGGACAGTGTAGAGGGAGCTTTACTCTGTATCTAACCCCGTGCTCTACCTGTCCTGGGACTGTTTGATGGGGACAGTGTAGAGGGAGCTTTACTCTGTATCTAACCCCGTGCTGTACCTGTCCTGGGACTGTTTGATGGGGAGAGTGTAGAGGGAGCTTTACTCTGTATCTAACCCCGTGCTCTACCTGTCCTGGGAGTGTTTGATGGGGACAGTGTAGAGGGAGCTTTACTCTGTATCTAACCCCGTGCTGTACGTGTCCTGGGACTGTTTGATGGGGACAGTGTAGAGGGAGCTTTACTCTGTATCTAACCCCGTGCCGTACCTGTCCTGGGAGTGTTTGATGGGGACAGTGTAGAGGGAGCTTTACTCTGTATCTAACCCCGTGCTGTACCTGTCCTGGGAGTGTTTGATGGGGACAGTGTAGAGGGAGCTTTACTCTGTATCTAGCCCCGTGCTCTACCTGTCCTGGGACTGTTTGATGGGGACAGTGTAGAGGGAGCTTTACTCTGTATCTAACCCTGTGCTGGACCTGTCCTGGGAGTGTTTGATGGGGACAGTGTAGAGGGAGCTTTACTCTGTATCTAACCCTGTGCTGTACCTGTCCTGGGAGTGTTTGATGGGTACAGTGTAGAGGGAGCTTTACTCTGTATCTAACCCCGTGCTGTACCTGTCCTGGGAGTGTTTGTTGGAGACAGTGTAGAGGGAGCTTTACTCTGTATCGAACCCTGTGCTGTACCTGTCCTGGGAGTGTTTGATGCGGACAGTGTAGAGGGAGCTTTACTCTGTATCTAACCCCGTGCTGTACCTGTCCTGGGAGTGTTTGATGGGGACAGTGTAGACGGTGCTTTACTCTGTATCTAACCCCGTGCTGTACCTGTCCTGGGAGTGTTTGATGGGGACAGTGTAGAGGGAGCTTTACTCTGTATCTAACCCAGTGCTGTACCTGTCCTGGGAGTGTTTGATGGGGACAGTGTAGAGGGAGCTTTACTCTGTATCTAACCCCGTGCTGTATCTGTCCTGGGAGTGTTTGATGGGGACAGTGTAGCGGGAGATTTACTCTGTATCTAACCCCGTGCTGTATCTGTGCTGGGAGAGTTTGATGGGGACACTGTAGAGGGAGCTTTACTCTGTATCTAACCCCGTGCTGTACCTGTCCTGGGAGTGTTTGATGGGGACAGTGTAGAGGGAGCTTTACTCTGCATCTAACCCCGTGCTGTACCTGTCCTGGGAGTGTTTGATGGGGACAGTGTAGAGGGAGCCTTACTCTGTATCTAACCCCGTGCTGTACCTGTCCTGGGAGTGTTTGATGGGGACAGTGTAGAGGGAGCGTCACTCTGTATCGAACCCCGTGCTGTACCTGTCCTGGGAGTGTTTGATGGGGACAGTGTAGAGGGAGCTTTACTCTGTATCTAACCCAGTGCTGTACCTGTCCTGGGAGTGTTTGATGGGGACAGTGTAGAGGGAGCTTTACTCTGTATCTAACCCCGTGCTGTATCTGTCCAGGGAGTGTTTGATGGGGACAGTGTAGCGGGAGCTTTACTCTGTATCTAACCCCGTGCTGTATCTGTCCTGGGAGTGTTTGATGGGGACAGTGTAGAGGGAGCTTTACTCTGTATCTAACCCCTTGCTGTGCCTGTCCTGGGAGTGTTTGATGGGGACAGTGTAGAGGGAGCTTTACTCTGTATCTAACCCAGTGCTGTACCTGTCCTGGGAGTGTTTGATGGGGACAGTGTCGCGGGAGCTTTACTCTGTATCTAACCCCGTGCTGTATCTGTCCTGGGAGTGTTTGATGGGGACAGTGTAGCGGGAGCTTTACTCTGTATCGAACCCCGTGCTGTACCTGTCCTGGGAGTGTTTGATGGGGACAGTGTAGAGGGAGCTTTACTCTGTATCTAACCCCATGCTGTACCTGTCCTGGGAGTGTTTGATGGGGACAGTGTAGAGGGAGCCTTACTCTGTATCTAACCCCGTGCTGTACCTGTCCTGGGAGTGTTTGATGGGGACAGTGTAGAGGGAGCGTCACTCTGTATCGAACCCTGTGCTGTACCTGTCCTGGGAGTGTTTGATGGGGACAGTGTAAAGGGAGCTTCACTCTGTATCTAACTCCGTGCTGTACCTGACCTGGAGGTGTTTGATGGGGACAGTGTAGAGGGAGCTTTACTCTGTATCTAACCCCGTGCTGTACCTGTCCTGGGAGTGTTTGATGGGGACAGTGTAGAGGGAGCCTTACTCTGTATCTAACCCCGTGCTGTACCTGTCCTGGGAGTGTTTGATGGGGACAGTGTAGAGGGAGCGTCACTCTGTATCGAACCCTGTGCTGTACCTGTCCTGGGAGTGTTTGATGGGGACAGTGTAAAGGGAGCTTCACTCTGTATCTAACTCCGTGCTGTACCTGACCTGGAGGTGTTTGATGGGGACAGTGTAGAGGGAGCTTTACTCTGTATCTAACCCCGTGCTGTACCTGTCCTGGGAGTGTTTGATGGGGACAGTGTAGAGGGAGCTTTACTCTGTATCTCACTCCGTGCCGTACCTGTCCTGGGAGTTTTTGATGGGGGCAGTGTAGAGGGAGCTTCACTCTGTATCTCACTCCGTGCCGTACCTGTCCTGGGAATGTTTGATGGGGACAGTGGAGAGGGAGCTTTACTCTGTATCTAACCCCGTGCTGTACCTGTCCTGGGAGTGTTTGATGGGGACAGTGTAGAGGGAGCTTTACTCTGTATCTAACCCCGTGCTGTATCTGTCCTGGGAGTGTTTGATGGGGACAGTGTAGCGGGAGATTTACTCTGTATCTAACCCCGTGCTGTATCTGTGCTGGGAGAGTTTGATGGGGACACTGTAGAGGGAGCTTTACTCTGTATCTAACCCCGTGCTGTACCTGTCCTGGGAGTGTTTGATGGGGACAGTGTAGAGGGAGCTTTACTCTGCATCTAACCCCGTGCTGTACCTGTCCTGGGAGTGTTTGATGGGGACAGTGTAGAGGGAGCCTTACTCTGTATCTAACCCCGTGCTGTACCTGTCCTGGGAGTGTTTGATGGGGACAGTGTAGAGGGAGCGTCACTCTGTATCGAACCCCGTGCTGTACCTGTCCTGGGAGTGTTTGATGGGGACAGTGTAGAGGGAGCTTTACTCTGTATCTAACCCAGTGCTGTACCTGTCCTGGGAGTGTTTGATGGGGACAGTGTAGAGGGAGCTTTACTCTGTATCTAACCCCGTGCTGTATCTGTCCAGGGAGTGTTTGATGGGGACAGTGTAGCGGGAGCTTTACTCTGTATCTAACCCCGTGCTGTATCTGTCCTGGGAGTGTTTGATGGGGACAGTGTACAGGGAGCTTTACTCTGTATCTAACCCCTTGCTGTGCCTGTCCTGGGAGTGTTTGATGGGGACAGTGTAGAGGGAGCTTTACTCTGTATCTAACCCAGTGCTGTACCTGTCCTGGGAGTGTTTGATGGGGACAGTGTCGCGGGAGCTTTACTCTGTATCTAACCCCGTGCTGTATCTGTCCTGGGAGTGTTTGATGGGGACAGTGTAGCGGGAGCTTTACTCTGTATCGAACCCCGTGCTGTACCTGTCCTGGGAGTGTTTGATGGGGACAGTGTAGAGGGAGCTTTACTCTGTATCTAACCCCGTGCTGTACCTGTCCTGGGAGTGTTTGATGGGGACAGTGTAGAGGGAGCCTTACTCTGTATCTAACCCCGTGCTGTACCTGTCCTGGGAGTGTTTGATGGGGACAGTGTAGAGGGAGCGTCACTCTGTATCGAACCCTGTGCTGTACCTGTCCTGGGAGTGTTTCATGGGGACAGTGTAAAGGGAGCTTCACTCTGTATCTAACTCCGTGCTGTACCTGACCTGGAGGTGTTTGATGGGGACAGTGTAGAGGGAGCTTTACTCTGTATCTAACCCCGTGCTGTACCTGTCCTGGGAGTGTTTGATGGGGACAGTGTAGAGGGAGCTTTACTCTGTATCTCACTCCGTGCCGTACCTGTCCTGGGAGTTTTTGATGGGGGCAGTGTAGAGGGAGCTTCACTCTGTATCTCACTCCGTGCCGTACCTGTCCTGGGAATGTTTGATGGGGACAGTGTAGAGGGAGCTTTACTCTGTATCTAACCCCGTGCTGTACCTGTCCTGGGAGTGTTTGATGGGGACAGTGTAGAGGGAGCATTACTCTGTATCTAACCCCGTGCTGTACCTGTCCTGGGAGTGTTTGATGGGGAGTGTAGAGGGAGCTTTACTCTGTATCTAACCCCGTGCTGTACCTGTGCTGGGAGTGTTTGATGGGGACAGTGTAGAGGGAGCTTTACTCTGTATCTAACCCCGTGCTGTACCTATCCTGGGAGTGTTTGATGGGGACAGTGTCGAGGGAGCTTTACTCTGTCTCTAACCCCGTGCTGTACCTGCCCTGGGAGAGTTTGATGGGGACTTACCCAGAAAACCATCCGTATCTCAAGCTGCTTCTGCGCTTCCAGGATGTGGATTTTCAGTGACTGTTTGTTCAAGATATTTAATTCTGGAACTAGAGATTGGAAAAACATCAAATGTCCAATAAATTACTGAGAGAGTACTGTACCCCAGTGTTATACAGTGACAGACCCGTCCCCACCAGTACTGTACCCCAGTGTTATACAGTGACAGACCCGTCCCCACCAGTACGGTACCCCAGTGTTATACAGGGACAGACCCGTCCCCACCAGTACTGTACCCCAGTGTTGTACAGTGACAGACCCGTCCCCACCAGTACTGTACCCCAGTGTTATACAGTGACAGACCCGTCCCCACCAGTACTGTACCCCAGTGTTATACAGTGACAGACCTGCCCCACCAGTACTGTACCCCAGTGTTATACAGTGACAGACCCGACCCACCAGTACTGTGCCCCAGTGTTATACAGTGACAGACCCGTCCCCACCAGTACTGTATCCCAGTGTTATACAGTGACAGACCTGTCCCCACCAGTACTGTACCCCAGTGTTATACAGTGACAGACCCGTCCCCACCAGTACTGTACCCCAGTGTTACACAGTGACAGACCCGTCCCCACCAGTACTGTACCCCAGTGTTATACAGTGACAGACCCGACCCACCAGTACTGTACCCCAGTGTTATACAGTGACAGACCCGTCCCCACCAGTACTGTACCCCAGTGTTATACAGTGACAGACCCGTCCCCACCAGTACTGTACCCCAGTGTTATACAGTGACAGACCCATCCCCACCAGTACTGTACCCCAGTGTTATACAGTGACAGACCCGTCCCCACCGCTACTGTACCCCAGTGTTATACACTGACAGACCCGTCCCCACCAGTACTGTACCCCAGTGTTATACAGTGACGGACCAATCCCCACCAGTACTGTACCCCAGTGTTATACAGTGACAGACCCGTCCCCACCAGTACTGTACCCCAGTGTTATACAGTGACAGACCCGTCCCCACCAGTACTGTACCCCAGTGTTATACAATGACAGACCCATCCCCACCAGTACTGTACCCCAGTGTTATACAGCGACAGACCCGTCCCCACCAGTACTGTACCCCAGTGTTATACAGCGACAGACCCGTCCCCACCAGTACTGTACCTCAGTGTTATACAGTGCCAGACCCATCCCCACCAGTACTGTCCCCCAGTGTTATACAGCGACAGACCCGTCCCCACCAGTACTGTACCCCAGTGTTATACAGCGACAGACCGGTCCCCACCAGTACTGCACCCCAGTGTTATACAGCGACAGACCCGTCCCCACCAGTACTGTACCCCAGTGTTATACAGTGACAGACCGGTCCCCACCAGTACTGTACCCCAGTGTTATACAGTGACAGACCGGTCCCCACAAGTACTGTACCCCAGTGTTATACAGCGACAGACTCGTCTCCACCAGTACTGTACCCCAGTGTTATACAGCGACAGACCCGTCCCCACCAGTACTGTACCCCAGTGTTATACAGCGACAGACCCTTCCCCACCAGTACTGTATCCCAGTGTTATACAGTGACAGACCCGTCCCCACCAGTACTGTACCCCAGTGTTATACAGTGACAGACCTGTCCCCGCCAGTGCTGTGCCTCAGTGTTATACAGTGACAGACCCGTCCCCACCAGTACTGTACCCCAGTGTTATACAGTGACAGACCCGTCCCCACCAGTACTGTACCCCAGTGTTATACAGTGACAGACCCGTCCCCACCAGTACTGTACCCCAGTGTTATACAGTGACAGACCCATCCCCACCAGTACTGTACCCCAGTGTTATACAGTGACAGACCCCTCCCCACCAGTACTGTACCCCAGTGTTATACAGCGACAGACCCGTCCCCACCAGTACTGTACCCCAGTGTTATACAGTGACAGACCCGTCCCCACCAATACTGTAACCCAGTGTTACACAGTGACAGACCCGTCCCCACTAGTACTGTACCCCAGTGTTATACAGTGACAGCCATCCCCACCAGTACTGTACCCCAGTGTTATACAGTGACAGACCCGTCCCCACCGCTACTGTACCCCAGTGTTATACAGCGACAGACCTGTCCCCACCAGTACTGTACCCCAGTGTTATACAGCGACAGACCCGTCCCCACCAGTACTGTACCCCAGTGTTATTCAGTGACAGACCCGTCCTCACCAGTACTGTACCCCAGTGTTATACAGTGACAGACCCGTCCCCACCAGTACTGTACCCCAGTGTTATACAGCGACAGACCCGTCCCCGCCAGTACTGTACCCCAGTGTTATACAGTGACAGACCCGTCCCCACCAGTACTGTACCCCAGTGTTATACAGTGACAGACCCGTCCCCACCAGTACTGTATCCCAGTGTTATACAGTGACAGACCCGTCCCCACCAGTACTGTACCCCAGTGTTATAGTGACAGACCCATCCCCACCAGTACTGTACCCCAGTGTTATACAGTGACAGACCCGTCCCCACCAGTACTGTACCCCAGTGTTACACAGCGACAGACCCATCCCCACCAGTACTGTACCCGAGTGTCACACAGTGATGACTTGTTAAGTGTGACCCTCCATGTGGTCATGTGCAGGTTATGGGGGTCACTCTTTCCCCGCGAACTCTCTGAGTGACTCACAGTGCTGTGGGACGAGGCTGGTGATGATATGGTAAATAGTGAGGGGGTAGGAGAGGAGCACGGCAACAGGAGACTCCAGGCCAAATCCACGCCACTGGTAATAGGATTTCCACGATCCTGTCGAGAGATAACGATCATTTCTGATGTATAAGCTTCACATTATTGTCAGATTGGGGCTGGGTGGGGAGGGGTAGGAGTGCTCGCTGGGAGATGGAGGTGCGGGAGAGAGATTGGGGAGTGGGGGGGAGAGGTTGGGGTGCAGGGGGAGAGATTGGCGATGGGAGGAGTGGTTGGGGTGCAGGGGGAGAGATTGGGGTGCAGGGGGAGAGATTGGGGTGCGGGTGGAGAGATTGGGATGCAGGGGGAGAGGTTGGGGTGCAGGAGGAGAGACTGGAGTGTGGGGGGAGCGTTTGGGGCCCGGGGTGAGTGATTGGGGTGCAGGGGGAGAGATTGGGGAGCGGGGGAGAGGTTGGGGTGCAGGGGGAGATATTGGGGTGCAGGGGGAGAGATTGGGGTGCAGGGGGAGAGATTGGGGTGCAGGGGGAGAGGTTGGGGTGCAGGGGGAGAGGTTGGGGAGCAGGGAGAGATTGGGGTGCAGGGGGAGAGATTGGGGTGCAGGGGGAGAGATTGGGGTGCAGGGGAGAGATTGGGGAGCGGGGGGAGCGGTTGGGGTGCAGGGGGAGAGATTGGGGTGCGAGGAGAGAGATTGGGGTGCGGGGAGAGAGATTGGGGTGTGGGGGGAGAGATTGGGGTGTGGGGGGAGAGATTGGGGTGCGGGGAGAGATTGGGGTGCAGGGGGAGAGACTGGGGTGCGGGGGGACAGATTGGGGTGCAGGGGGGTGATTGGGGAGCGGGGGAGAGATTGGGGTGCGGGGAGAGAGATTGGGGTGTGGGGAGAGAGATTGGGGTGTGGGGGGAGAGATTGAGGTGCGGGGAGAAATTGGGGTGCAGGGGGAGAGACTGGGGTGCAGGGGGACCAATTGGGGTGCAGGGGGAGTGATTGGGGAGCGGGGGAGAGATTGGGGTGCAGGGGGAGAGATTGGGGTGCAGGGGGAGAGATTGGGGTGCAGGGGGAGAGATTGGGGAGCGGGGGAGAGATTGGTGAGCGGGGGGAGCGGTTGGGGAGCGGGCGAGAGATTGGGGTGCAGGGGGAGAGATTGGAGTGCAGTGGGAGAGATTGGGGTGCAGGGGGAGAGATTGGGGTGCAGGGGGAGAGATTGGGGTGCAGGGGAGAGATTGGGGTGCAGGGGGAGAGATTAGGGTGCGGGGGGAGTGTTTGCGGCCCAGGGTGAGAGATTGGGCTGCAGGGGGAGAGATTGGGGAGCGGGAGAGAGATTGGGGAGCGGGGGAGAGATTGGGGAGCGGGGGAGAGATGGTGATGTGGGGGGAGAGATTGGGGAGCGGGGGAGAGATTGGGGAGCATGGGGAGAGATTGGGGAGCTGGGGAGAGATTGGGGTGCGTGGGGAGAGATTGGGGTGCGTGGGGAGAGATTGGGGAGCGGGGGAGAGATTGGGGACTGGGGGAGAGATTGGGGTGCATGGGGAGAGATTGGGGACCGGGGGAGAGATTGGGGTGCATGGGGAGAGATTGGGGACCGGGGGAGAGATTGGGGTGCGTGGGGAAAGATTGGGGATTGGGGATGAGGGGGATTGGGTTTGGGGGGGGATTGGGGATGGGGAGAGATTTGGGACCGGGGAGAGATTGGGGTGCGTAGGGAGAGATTGGGGAGCGGGGGAGAGATTGGGGAGCGGGGGAGAGATTGGGGGCGTGGGGAGAGATTGGGGATTGGGGATGGGGGGGTTTGGGGTTGGGGGGGATTGGGGATGGGGGGAGATTGGGGACCGGGGGAGAGATTGGGGTGCGTGGGGAGAGATTGGGGATTGGGGATGGGGGGAGATTGGGGCCCGGGGAGAGATTGGGGTGCGTAGGGAGAGATTGGGGAGCGGGGGAGAGATTGGGGAGCGGGGGAGAGATTGGGGTGCGTGGGGAGAGATTGGGGATTGGGGATGAGGGGGATTGGGGTTGGGAGGGGATTGGGGATGGGGAGAGATTTGGGACCGGGGAGAGATTGGGGTGCGTAGGGAGAGAATGTGGAGCGGGGGAAGAGATTGTGGGCGTGGGGAGAGATTGGGGATTGGGGATGGGGGTGTTTGGGGTTGGGGGGGATTGGGGATAGGGGGAGATTGGGGGACCGGGGGAGAGATTGGGGTGCGTGGGGAGAGATTGGGGATGGGGGGAGATTGGGGCCCGGGGAGAGATTGGGGTGTGTAGGGAGAGATTGGGGAGCGGGGGAGAGATTGGGGAGCGGGGGAGAGATTGGGGATTGGGGATGGGGGGGATTGCGGATGGGGGGAGATGGGGGGAGGGGATTGTGGTGGGGGGGGATTGACTCACCGAATGGAGCCTTCACATTGGCTGCTTCAAGTGGGACGTCCTGCAATAAGATGGCCGCTTCCTTCTTCAGCGGGTGGTACGGATTGGGGCACTCTGTGAAGATACAGAGCATCAGCAACAGAATCCGGAGACGGAGCCGGGAGACGGGAGAGGGGAGAGGACGGAGCCGGGAGACGGGAGAGGACGGAACCGGGAGACGGGAGAGGGGAGAGGACGGAGCCGGGAGACGGGAGAGGGGAGAGGACGGAGGCGGGAGAGGGGCGAGGACGGAGCCGGGAGACGGGAGAGGACGGAGCCGGGAGACGGGAGAGGACGGAGCCGGGAGAGGGGAGAGGACGGAGCCGGGAGACGGGAGAGGACGGAGCCGGGAGAGGGGAGAGGACGGAGCCGGGAGACGGGAGAGGACGGAGCCGGGAGACGGGAGAGGACGGAGCCGGGAGACGGGAGAGGACGGAGCCGGGAGACGGGAGACGGGAGAGGACGGAGCCGGGAGACGGGAGACGGGAGAGGACGGAACCGGGAGACGGGAGACGGGAGAGGACGGAACCGGGAGACGGGAGAGGGGAGAGGACGGAGCCGGGAGACGGGAGACGGGAGAGGACGGAACCGGGAGACGGGAGACGGGAGAGGACGGAGCCGGGAGACGGGAGAGGACGGAGCCGGGAGAGGGGAGAGGACGGAGCCGGGAGACGGGAGAGGACGGAGCCGGGAGAGGGGAGAGGACGGAGCCGGGAGACGGGAGAGGACGGAGCCGGGAGACGGGAGAGGACGGAGCCGGGAGACGGGAGAGGACGGAGCCGGGAGACGGGAGAGGACGGAGCCGGGAGACGGGAGACGGGAGAGGACGGAGCCGGGAGACGGGAGACGGGAGAGGACGGAACCGGGAGACGGGAGAGGGGAGAGGACGGAGCCGGGAGACGGGAGACGGGAGAGGACGGAGCCGGGAGACGGGAGAGGGGAGAGGACGGAGCCGGGAGACGGGAGTCGGGAGAGGACGGAGCCGGGAGACGGGAGAGGGGAGAGGGGAGAGGACGGAGCCGGGAGACGGGAGTCGGGAGAGGACGGAGCCGGGAGACGGGAGAGGACGGAGCCGGGAGACGGGAGACGGGAGAGGACGGAGCCGGGAGACGGGAGACGGGAGAGGACGGAGCCGGGAGACGGGAGACGGGAGAGGACGGAGCCGGGAGACGGGAGAGGGGAGAGGGGAGAGGACGGAGCCGGGAGACGGGAGTCGGGAGAGGACGGAGCCGGGAGACGGGAGAGGGGAGAGGGGAGAGGGGAGAGGTCGGAGCCGGGAGACGGGAGAGGACGGAGCCGGGAGACGGGAGACGGGAGAGGACGGAGCCGGGAGACGGGAGAGGACGGAGCCGGGAGACGGGAGAGGGGAGAGGGGAGAGGTCGGAGCCGGGAGACGGGAGAGGACGGAGCCGGGAGACGGGAGAGGACGGAGCCGGGAGACGGGAGACGGGAGAGGACGGAGACGGGAGTCGGGAGAGGACGGAGCCGGGAGACGGGAGAGGGGAGAGGGGAGAGGTCAGAGCCGGGAGACGGGAGAGGACGGAGCCGGGAGACGGGAGACGGGAGAGGACGGAGCCGGGAGACGGGAGAGGACGGAGCCGGGAGACGGGAGAGGACGGAGCCGGGAGACGGGAGACGGGAGAGGACGGAGCCGGGAGACGGGAGAGGACGGAGCCGGGAGACGGAAGACGGGAGAGGGGAGAGGACGGAGCCGGGAGACGGGAGACGGGAGAGGACGGAGCCGGGAGACGGGAGAGGACGGAGCCGGGAGACGGGAGAGGACGGAGCCGGGAGACGGGAGAGGACGGAGCCGGGAGACGGGAGAGGACGGAGCCGGGAGACGGGAGAGGACGGAGCCGGGAGACGGGAGAGGACGGAGCCGGGAGACGGGAGACGGGAGAGGACGGAGCCGGGAGACGGGAGAGGACGGAGCCGGGAGACGGGAGACGGGAGAGGACGGAGCCGGGAGACGGGAGAGAACGGAGCCGGGAGACGGGAGACGGGAGAGGACGGAGCCGGGAGACGGGAGACGGGAGAGGACGGAGCCGGGAGACGGGAGAGGTCGGAGCCGGGAGCCGGGAGACGGGAGAGGACGGAGCCGGGAGACGGGAGAGGACGGAGCCGGGAGACGGGAGAGGACGGAGCCGGGAGACGGGAGAGGACGGAGCCGGGAGACGGGAGAGGACGGAGCCGGGAGACGGGAGATGGGAGAGGGGAGAGGTCGGAGCCGAGAGACGGGAGCCGGGAGACGGGAGACGGGAGAGGACGGAGCCGGGAGACGGGAGACGGGAGAGGACGGAGCCGGGAGACGGGAGACGGGAGAGGACGGAGCCGGGAGACGGGAGAGGTCGGAGCCGGGAGCCGGGAGACGGGAGAGGACGGAGCCGGGAGACGGGAGAGGACGGAGCCGGGAGACGGGAGAGGACGGAGCCGGGAGACGGGAGAGGACGGAGCCGGGAGACGGGAGAGGACGGAGCCGGGAGACGGGAGAGGACGGAGCCGGGAGACGGGAGACGGGAGAGGGGAGAGGTCGGAGCCGAGAGACGGGAGCCGGGAGACGGGAGACGGGAGAGGACGGAGCCGGGAGAAGGGTGAGGACGGAGCCGGGAGACGGGAGACGGGAGAGGACGGAGCCGGGAGACGGGAGAGGACGGAGTCGGGAGACGGGAGAGGACGGAGCCGGGAGACGGGAGACGGGAGAGGACGGAGCCGGGAGACGGGAGAGGACGGAGCCGGGAGACGGGAGACGGGAGAGGACGGAGCCGGGAGACGGGAGACGGGAGAGGACGGAGCCGGGAGACGGGAGAGGACGGAGCCGGGAGACGGGAGAGGACGGAGCCGGGAGACGGGAGACGGGAGAGGTCGGAGCCGGGAGACGGGAGAGGACGGAGCCGGGAGAGGGGAGAGGACGGAGCCGGGAGAGGGGAGACGGGAGAGGACGGAGCCGGGAGACGGGAGACGGGAGAGGACGGAGCCGGGAGACGGGAGACGGGAGACGGGAGAGGACGGAGCCGGGAGACGGGAGAGGTCGGAGCCGGGAGACGGGAGACGGGAGACGGGAGAGGACGGAGCCGGGAGACGGGAGAGGTCGGAGCCGGGAGCCGGGAGACGTGAGAGGACGGAGCCGGGAGACGGGAGAGGTCGGAGCCGGGAGCCGGGAGACGGGAGAGGACGGAGCCGGGAGACGGGAGAGGTCGGAGCCGGGAGAGGGGAGAGGACGGAGCCGGGAGACGGGAGAGGACGGAGCCGGGAGACGGGAGACGGGAGAGGACGGAGCCGGGAGACGGGAGAGGTCGGAGCCGGGAGACGGGAGTGGTCGGAGCCGGGAGCCGGGAGACGGGAGAGGACGGAGCCGGGAGACGGGAGACGGGACAGGACGGAGCCGGGAGACGGGAGAGGACGGAGCCGGGAGAGGACGGAGCCGGGAGACGGGAGACGGGAGAGGACGGAGCCGGGAGAGGACGGAGCCGGGAGACGGGAGAGGACGGAGACGGGAGACGGGAGCCGGGAGAGGACGGAGCCGGGAGACGGGAGAGGACGGAGACGGGAGACGGGAGAGGACGGAGACGGGAGACGGGAGACGGGAGAGGACGGAGACGGGAGAGGACGGAGCCGGGAGACGGGAGAGGACGGAGCCGGGAGACGGGAGAGGACGGAGCCGGGAGACGGGAGATGGGAGAGGGGAGAGGTCGGAGCCGAGAGACGGGAGCCGGGAGACGGGAGACGGGAGAGGACGGAGCCGGGAGACGGGAGACGGGAGAGGACGGAGCCGGGAGACGGGAGACGGGAGAGGACGGAGCCGGGAGACGGGAGAGGTCGGAGCCGGGAGCCGGGAGACGGGAGAGGACGGAGCCGGGAGACGGGAGAGGACGGAGCCGGGAGACGGGAGAGGACGGAGCCGGGAGACGGGAGAGGACGGAGCCGGGAGACGGGAGACGGGAGAGGGGAGAGGTCGGAGCCGAGAGACGGGAGCCGGGAGACGGGAGACGGGAGAGGACGGAGCCGGGAGAAGGGTGAGGACGGAGCCGGGAGACGGGAGACGGGAGAGGACGGAGCCGGGAGACGGGAGAGGACGGAGTCGGGAGACGGGAGAGGACGGAGCCGGGAGACGGGAGACGGGAGAGGACGGAGCCGGGAGACGGGAGACGGGAGAGGACGGAGCCGGGAGACGGGAGAGGGCGGAGCCGGGAGCCGGGAGATGGGAGAGGACGGAGCCGGGAGACGGGAGACGGGAGAGGGGAGAGGTCGGAGCCGAGAGACGGGAGCCGGGAGAGGACGGAGCCGGGAGACGGGAGACGGGAGAGGACGGAGCCGGGAGACGGGAGAGGACGGAGCCGGGAGACGGGAGAGGACGGAGCCGGGAGACGGGAGACGGGAGAGGACGGAGCCGGGAGACGGGAGACGGGAGAGGACGGAGCCGGGAGACGGGAGAGGACGGAGCCGGGAGACGGGAGACGGGAGAGGTCGGAGCCGGGAGAGGGGAGAGGACGGAGTCGGGAGACGGGAGACGCGAGAGGACGGAGCCGGGAGACGGGAGAGGTCGGAGCCGGGAGACGGGAGAGGTCGGAGCCGGGAGACGGGAGAGGACGGAGCCGGGAGAGGGGAGAGGACGGAGCCGGGAGAGGGGAGACGGGAGAGGACGGAGCCGGGAGACGGGAGAGGACGGAGCCGGGAGACGGGAGACGGGAGACGGGAGAGGACGGAGCCGGGAGACGGGAGAGGTCGGAGCCGGGAGACGGGAGACGGGAGAGGACGGAGCCGGGAGACGGGAGAGGTCGGAGCCGGGAGCCGGGAGACGTGAGAGGACGGAGCCGGGAGACGGGAGAGGTCGGAGCCGGGAGCCGGGAGACGGGAGAGGACGGAGCCGGGAGACGGGAGAGGTCGGAGCCGGGAGAGGGGAGAGGACGGAGCCGGGAGACGGGAGAGGACGGAGCCGGGAGACGGGAGACGGGAGAGGACGGAGCCGGGAGACGGGAGAGGTCGGAGCCGGGAGACGGGAGTGGTCGGAGCCGGGAGCCGGGAGACGGGAGAGGACGGAGCCGGGAGACGGGAGACGGGACAGGACGGAGCCGGGAGACGGGAGAGGACGGAGCCGGGAGAGGACGGAGCCGGGAGACGGGAGACGGGAGAGGACGGAGCCGGGAGAGGACGGAGCCGGGAGACGGGAGAGGACGGAGACGGGAGACGGGAGCCGGGAGAGGACGGAGCCGGGAGACGGGAGAGGACGGAGACGGGAGACGGGAGAGGACGGAGACGGGAGACGGGAGACGGGAGAGGACGGAGCCGGGAGACGGGTGAGGACGGAGCCGGGAGACGGGAGAGGACGGAGCCGGGAGACGGGAGAGGACGGAGCCGGGAGACGGGTGAGGACGGAGCCGGGAGACGGGAGAGGACGGAGACGGGAGACGGGAGAGGACGGAGCCGGGAGACGGGAGACGGGAGAGGACGGAGCCGGGAGACGGGAGACGGGAGAGGACGGAGACGGGAGACGGGAGAGGACGGAGCCGGGAGACGGGAGACGGGAGAGGACGGAGCCGGGAGAGGGGAGAGGGGAGAGGGGAGAGGACGGAGCCGGGAGACGGGAGACGGGAGAGGACGGAGCCGGGAGACGGGAGAGGACGGAGCCGGGAGACGGGAGACGGGAGACGGGATGGGACGGAGCCGGGAGACGGGAGAGGACGGAGCCGGGAGACGGGAGACGGGAGAGGACGGAGCCGGGAGACGGGAGACGGGAGAGGACGGAGACGGGAGACGGGAGAGGACGGAGCCGGGAGACGGGAGACGGGAGAGGACGGAGCCGGGAGAGGGGAGAGGGGAGAGGGGAGAGGACGGAGCCGGGAGACGGGAGACGGGAGAGGACGGAGCCGGGAGACGGGAGACGGGAGAGGACGGAGCCGGGAGACGGGAGACGGGAGACGGGATGGGACGGAGCCGGGAGACGGGAGAGGACGGAGCCGGGAGACGCGAGAGGACGGAGCCGGGAGACGGGAGAGGTCGGAGCCGGGAGACAGGAGAGGACGGAGCCGGGAGACGGGAGACGGGAGAGGACGGAGCCGGGAGACGGGAGACGGGAGAGGACGGAGCCGGGAGACGGGAGAGGACGGAGCCGGGAGAGGGGAGACGGGAGAGGACGGAGCCGGGAGACGGGAGACGGGAGAGGACGGAGCCGGGAGACGGGAGACGGGAGAGGACGGAGCCGGGAGACGGGAGAGGACGGAGCCGGGAGCCGGGAGAGGACGGAGCCGGGAGACGGGAGAGGACGGAGCCGGGAGACGGGAGACGGGAGAGGGGAGAGGACGGAGCCGGGAGACGGGAGACGGGAGAGGACGGAGCCGGGAGACGGGAGACGGGAGAGGACGGAGCCGGGAGACGGGAGACGGGAGAGGACGGAGCCGGGAGACGGGAGACGGGAGAGGACGGAGCCGGGAGACGGGAGAGGACGGAGCCGGGAGACGGGAGAGGACGGAGCCGGGAGAGGGGAGACGGGAGAGGACGGAGCCGGGAGACGGGAGACGGGAGAGGACGGAGCCGGGAGACGGGAGACGGGAGAGGACGGAGCCGGGAGACGGGAGAGGACGGAGCCGGGAGACGGGAGACGGGAGACGGGAGAGGACGGAGCCGGGAGAGGGGAGACGGGAGAGGACGGAGCCGGGAGACGGGAGACGGGAGACGGGAGAGGACGGAGCCGGGAGAGGGGAGGCGGGAGAGGACGGAGCCGGGAGACGGGAGAGGACGGAGCCGGGAGACGGGAGACGGGAGACGGGAGAGGACGGAGCCGGGAGACGGGAGAGGACGGAGCCGGGAGACGGGAGAGGACGGAGCCGGGAGACGGGAGAGGACGGAGCCGGGAGACGGGAGAGGACGGAGCCGGGAGACGGGAGACGGGAGAGGACGGAGCCGGGAGACGGGAGAGGACGGAGCCGGGAGACGGGAGAGGGGATTTGGTGAATATTTACTGTGTGTGTGGCGGGGGCGGGGGGGGGGGGGGGGTGATGTGTATCAATGTAAATACATGTAGGCTAGCTAGACACTAGAGGGAGCACCAGAGACATCACAAACACACACACTCAACCAATAGATCAGTTAGATAGGACACGACCAATGGACATTCACGATACACAAGGAGGTGACACGACCACAGGAGGGCATTACACCAACCCATATATAAAGGACACCACACACATGATCTGCCTCTTTCCAGTGGAGACAGTCAGTGAGTAGAGACACAGGGTTGATTCAATATCACACCCACCACGTGGATTGCAGCAACTGGTTAGTCAGTCTGGGTAGCTATAGTAGGATTAGCAGTAGTGTTGAACCCGAGTAATAGAAGTGTAAATAGTTTAATAAACGTGTTGAAGTTATCTCCACGTCTGAACCTTCCTTTGTCAAGTGCACCACAAGGAAGCCGCTTATGTTACACCGACAACATAACAAATCATGGTACCATCACTGAACTGTTTCAATCCAGATAGCCATACCTCAGCGTACAGTGACAACCAGCAACGATACCCAGGCAGGATGTTCGAGATCCGGGTTCCACAGCAGCTCCAGTGCCACGGCGATCTGCGCGAGAACTGGCGGGCGTTCCGGCAAATGTTTGAAATCTTCCTGGTGGCAGCCGAACTGGAAGACGTGGCCGATGCTGAAAAGACAGAGCTTCTCCTCACCATCGCCGGTGCCGGAGCAGAAGAAATCTTTTAAAAATTCAAGTTCGCCAAAGGGGCAAAACCGGAGCGACTTCCAGGCAGTCCTGGACAAATTCGGCAAATACTGTGAGGAAAACACACTCCAACCAGCAAGAGAAGGTAAGAGAAGCGCCAGGACTCGCCTCGAGGCCGAGATCCCGGAGCAGAGAACGATTTTAGCGGCGGCCATCTTTCTAAAGGGTCTGCACTTGCGCAGTTGCGCGAGAAGGGCGCAGAACGGGAAGGTCCGCGTGCGCATGCGCGAGACGCCGCGCGTGCGCAATCACGAAAACGGCCCCCGGTACAGGAACAGCGATCTGCACATGTGCAAGCGCTTCCTACGTATGATGTCACATGCGTCATGATGTCAGAGGCCCCGGACCACGCCCATTTAAAGGGGAAACGTCCCAAATCAAAGAAAAAATCTTTTAAAGCCGTAAAACAACCTTCCTTCACCTGGAATGACAGCACAATGCCTCAAACTGAACCAGGAAATGAAATTTACCTCCGAAGAACCCTGCAGCAAGCAGTTACCTGCGCCCAAACCGATGATTCAGACCTTGAATACTTCGACACCGACCTTTACATTTTCTCTGGACCTCGCGAGCCCAATGCCAGCTCCGACGCAAACAGTGATGATATGGTCCGAGAAGACTACGACTCGGACGAACCTTTCACCTTGGGAGGCTACCCCAGTACCAAATCCGAACCGCAACTAGACGTGTTGCACATTGACGACCCCGACGATGAGTTCTTCGGATTTGAGGATCTTCAGCCCAGCATCTACGACATCCCGACTCGTGAGTGCAGGATGATGCTGCGGCCTGAAACCAAGAGACAGAGAGCGGTACAAGCCCACAGAGAGTGGCCTGCTGCCACACAGAGCGTGGTCCGCGCACCGCTCAGGGTTCCCGACTCTACAAAGGAAGACACGCAAGACTCCACACCGCAGTCCTTGCACGAACAAGAAGTGACTCCAGTGTCACAAACCTCCACAGCGAGCTCGTGGACAGACTCCACAATAGAAGCAATACAAGACATGGATGGATGGATTTAGTAAGGGGAGGGCGTGCCTGACAAACCTGTTAGAGTTCTTTGAAGAGATAACAAATAGGTTAGACCAAGGAGAGCCAATGGATGTTATCTATCTTGACTTCCAAAAGGCCTTTGATAAGGTGCCTCACGGGAGACTGCTGAGTAAAATAAGGGCCCATGGTATTCGAGGCAAGGTACTAACATGGATTGACGACTGGCTGTCAGGCAGAAGGCAGAGAGTTGGGATAAAAGGTTCTTTTTCGGAATGGCAACCGGTGACGAGTGGTGTCCCGCAGGGTTCAGTGTTGGGGCCACAGCTGTTCTCTTTATATATTAACAATCTAGATGACGGGACTGGGGGCATTCTGGCTAAGTTTGCCGATGATACAAAGATAGGTGGAGGGGCAGGTAGTATGGAGGAGGTGGGGAGGCTGCAGAAAGATTTAGACAGTTTAGGAGAGTGGTCCAAGAAATGGCTGATGAAATGCAACGTGGGCAAGTGCGAGGTCTTGCACTTTGGAAAAAAGAATAGAGGCATGGACTATTTTCTAAACGGTGACAATTAATAATGCTGAAGTGCAAAGGGACTTGGGAGTCCTAGTCCAGGATTCTCTAAAGGTAAACTTGCAGGTTGAGTCCGTAATTAAGAAAGCAAATGCAATGTTGTCATTCATCTCAAGAGGCTTGGAATATAAAAGCAGGGATGTACTTCTGAAGCTTTATAAAGCATTAGTTAGGCCCCATTTAGAATACTGTGAGCAATTTTGGGCCCCACACCTCAGGAAGGACATACTGGCACTGGAGCGGGTCCAGCGGAGATTCACACGGATGATCCCAGGAATGGTCAGCCTAACATACGATGAACGTCTGAGGATCCTGGGATTATATTCATTGGAGTTTAGGAGGTTGAGGGGAGATCTAATAGAAACTTACAAGATAATGAATGGCTTAGATAGGGTGGACGTAGGGAAGTTGTTTCCATTAGCAGGGGAGACTAGGACCCGGGGGAACAGCCTTAGAATAAAAGGGAGTCACTTTAGAACAGAGATGAGGAGAAATTTCTTCAGCCAGAGAGTGGTGGGTCTGTGGAATTCATTGCCACAGAGGGCGGTGGGGGCCGGGACGTTGAGTGTCTTTAAGACAGGAGTTGATAAATTCTTGATTTCTCGAGGAATTAAGGGCTATGGAGAGAGAGCGGATAAATGGAGTTGAAATCAGCCATGATTGAATGGTGGAGTGGACTCGATGGGCTGAATGGCCTTACTTCCGCTCCTATGTCTTATGGTCTTATGGTCTAAGACTCCGACGCGCAGTCCTTGCAGGAACAAGACCATGAGGGTCTAGCAACCTCCTCTGACCAACTAGCGGCAGACGATGCAAGTCTGCCATGCTCACGTAAACAGCAAGAAGACTATGACTGTCTACCACACTCCAGTGCACAGCAGGACGACCATGACGGTCTATCATGCTCCAGTGAAGAACAAAGCGACGATGACAGTCCAAGCCCAAATGAAGGACAACAGCAAGACAATGACAGTCCACCCACATTGCTTGCGCCACCAGATGAAGACTCTGACAATTTACCCAACCCAAGTGAACAACAAGCAGCTACTGAGGCTCTACCCACGGTGTGTGAGACGAGTGACGACAGCATCCCACTTCCCATGCAAGATGTGCAAAGTGACAGACCTCAGCTAGTGTGTACAGAGGCACTCGACGATCACTGTGAGACCACTGGTGACTCCGGGGACACCACGATACTTCCACCCTCATTCGCTCGAACCTCTCCACAAGTCAATGCATTCCTGCATGTTCCGACTCCAGACGTGCAGCTTCAAGAAATCTCAGCTGACTCCAGTGAACCTGCTAAGGCTCCGGACGGGAAGCATCAACAAACCAACACTGACTCAGGTGAAAGAGACCAGACTCCAGATGGGGAGCAACCAAACGCCGACTCTGATTCACGTAGGCTGGACTTTACTCCAGACAGGGAGTGCCGCAACCTCAGTGATGGCACGCTCAGGGTGACAGCAGATGCCACAACGACAGGAGATGGATCACTTTACAATTACACTGGGTCCGTAATAACAAGCAGCGCTACAGTCCAAGAGGAATACACCAATATTCACCACAGCTATATCCACACATTTGTTCCACACCAGCAGTGCAGCCAGTGACAGCTCATGCTGGACAAACCCAGTATTCAGGCATGCAGCAGCCAGCAGTCTATGCAGCATATTCTCAAACAGGCCAGCACTACGGATTGCCCACTAATGGAATCAAGACCGAAGGAGGACTACCGCAAGCGCAATCTGCACTACAGACTGGATGCCTTAGTTACAGCCCAGGATTTGCTGCACCCCAGCCTGGCCAGACGGCATATTCCTATCAGATGCAAGGTTCTAGTTTCACACCATCACCAGACATTGATGCGAGCAGCAATTCTGTCTCCAAATCGACATGCTTCAACGCTTCTCAGCAGGATCACCCTTCCTGCACAGCACGTGGCCAGAACCAGTATGTACAGTCTTATCCAACTTCAACATATGGCACATCCATGGCCTCGAATGATACTGTTGATGGTACCTCTTCAACGTCAACACCTTAATGAGCTACAAGATGCCATCCGACAGCAGCATCACAAACATCGAAAAAGAAAGGGACTCCAAATCAGACAGCGAAGCGATTTGACCACTTCTTGGTTCCTGTGGCACAGGGACGTTGATGGCGTTCATAACCAAGAGAGACATTTCACACAAATGATTTGGACTTATTGTTTAATCACTGTTCCCATGACTTGTATATACCTTAACGTATCTACCTGTTTTTTGTTCAATTTTCTGAAAGTGTACAGAAAATATGTAACATATAAAAAAAGGGGGGGATGTGGTGATGTGCATCAATGTAAATACATGTAGGCTAGCTAGACACTAGAGGGAGCACCAGAGACATCACAAACACACACACTCAACCAATAGATCAGTTAGATAGGACACGACCAATGGACATTCACGATACACACAGAGGTGACACCACCACAGGGGGGCATTACACCAACCCATATATAAAGGACACCACACACATGGTCTGCCTCTTTCCAGTGGGAGACAGTCAGTGAGAACAGACACAGGGTTGATTCAATATTACACCCACCACGTGGATTGCAGCAGCTGGTTAGTCAGTCTGGGTAGCTAGAGTAGGATTAGCAGTAGTGTCGAACCCGAGTAATAGAAGTGTAAATAGTTTAATAAATGTGTTGAAGTTATCTCCACGTCTGAACCTTCCTTTGTCAAGTGCACCACAAGGAAGCCGTTTATGTTACACCGAGAACAGAACAGATCGGGGGGGGGGGGAGGGGGGGGGGGGGATATCGAGTGACTGGGGAAAGCTGGCTGGGGAGTGTCGCGAGGGCTCACCTTTCCGGAATGCTGCCGCCGTGTCCGTTTCCCGATAGCTCTGCTTTTCCATCCTGCATCCTGCCACCAAGACGCTTTCCTGCAGCCAGTACCCAGCATTCAGCTCATTGTGGGTTAGGAACAACTCCCGGTCGAAGGATTCACTCGTCACCTCTGGCCGGGGACACAGAATTACAGAGCGCAGCCTTAGTGCAAAGGAATTGTACACGATAAACTCGCAGTCTCATTCACACCTTTCACCTGCACTGCTGTAGGTACTACTGCTGGGCGCATTCCCAATCCCTCCATCCAACACCCACACCTCCTCACAATCTCACACCAACATCACCAACCATCCTCACCAGTCCCGAGAGAGCAACACACACCCCAGGACAATGACACACTCAACAGAGAGAGCAGGCCCGACAGGTACGGCACGGGGTTAGATACAGAGTAAAGCTCCCTCTACACTGTCTCCATCAAACACTCCCAGTACAGGTACAGCACGGGGTTAGATACAGAGTAAAGCTCCCTCTACACTGTCCCCATCAAACACTCCCAGGACAGGTACAGCACGGGGTTAGATACAGAGTAAAGTTCCCTCTACACTGTCCCCATCAAACACTCCCAGTACAGGTACAACACGGGGTTAGTTACAGAGTAAAGCTCCCTCTACACTGTCCCCATCAAACACTCCCAGGACAGGTACAGCACGGGGTTAGATACAGAGTAAAGCTCCCTGTACACTGTCCCCATCAAACACTCCCAGGACAGGTACAGCACGGGGTTAGATACAGAGTAAAGCTCCCTCTACACTGTCCCAATCAAACACTCCCAGGACAGGTGCAGCACGGGGTTAGATACAGAGTAAAGCTCCCTCTACACTGTCCCCATCAACACTCCCAGGACTGGTACAGCACGGGGTTAGATACAGAGTAAAGCTCCCTCTACACTGTCCCCATCAAACACTCCCAGGACAGGTACAGGACGGGGTTAGATACAGAGTAAAGCTCCCTCTACATTGTCCCCATCAAACACTCCCAGGACAGGTACAGCACGGGGTTAGATACAGAGTAAACCTCCCTCCACACTGTCCACATCAAACACTCCCAGGACAGGTACAGCACGGGGTTCGATACAGAGTAAAGCTCCCTCCACACTGCCCCCAGTTTTGTCAGAGAGGGGGCTCTGTGCCAGGTTTCATTCTCCCCATTCTGCCCCTGATCGGTTCTGTGAAGAAGTTTCTCCCACCTGTGCTGAACGTGAAGGGGAACTGGGCCAAGCTCTCGGCGTGGTTCATGTATATCTGCAACTTGTGGCACCAGTGCTGATGGCTTCCGTCCTGGGGGGTTTTTGTGCAGTCCAGCCTCTCGCAGACCTCGGAACAGTACAGAACGGCTTTACATCGCTGACTGTGGGAGAGAAGCAGTGGGAGAGTGAGACCGAGCAGATACTGGGATCCTGCTGTGCGCGTTAGACTCAGTGTTTGAGCGGAGGGAAGTGGGATATAAATCAGCAGCTGGGTGGGACTGACCGTCAGTGGATAGTCCCACAGGCTCACCTGGGCATACCTGTGGTACAGAGTGCAAAGGTTGGCTATTCAACCACAGAAGCATCACAACTGACCTCCACTGTCGTCGCCCAGTGTCCGCACAGATGCATTGCGGGGTGGCGGGTGGGGGCAGGAGTCCTGAACCCCCAGACTGTTCCCCGGTGATATCGGCAGATTTGACACGTCGAGCAGGGCCGGTCTCCTTGGTCGAGGTTTCGAGGCGGTGTTATCCGGGATGTCCCCTTATCTGGGGCAAGGTCCCTGGACAAACCCCAATGCTGGGAGCATCGAACCCACCCCTCCCTATCCCACGATCCAACACTGACCCCGAACGGGGGGTCGGAGAGGCAGAGACGGCCAGAGGAGAGTACGGGAGCGGTGACAGGGGGGTCACTTCACTGACGCACAGACAGCTGGTTACCCCCCAGCCCACCCGAATCCACAACACGGAGGTGGCTGTCTCACACGGAATCGTGTTGGGGAAGGGGGTTAATATTGGAAGCAGATATTGAAATAGAGGACGGCCGTGATCTCACTGGGTGGGAGAATGGTTCGAGGGGCAGATTAACCTCGTCTAGCACCAAGGTTTTACAATAATTCCTCTTTCGTAGCGTCAGGGGCCTGGGACAGGTGCCCCTGTGGGTCTGGGCCCTGCCCCTGGTTCCCCCCCCCCCCCCCCCGAGGGCAGGGCCTTACTCCTGCGGCCCCCCGAGAATCTAGGCCTTGCTCCTGCTGCTCCCCTGACAGTCTGGGTCTTGTTCCTGTGCCCCTTTTGGGTCTCAGCCCTGCCTCTGGTGCCCCTGTGGGTCTGGGCCCGGTCCCTGGTGTCCCTGTGTGACTGGGCCCGACCCCAGTGCCCCGGTGGATCTGGGCCCTGTCCCTGGTGTCCCTGTGTGACTGGGCCCTGCCCCAGTGCCCTGGTGGGTCTGGGCCCTGTCCCTGGTTCTCCCCGGTGGGTCTGGCCCTGTCCCTGGTGTCTCTGTGTGACTGGGCCCTGCCCCAGTGCCCTGGTGGGTCTGGGCCCTGTCCCTGGTACTCCCCGGTGGGTCTGGCCCTGTCCCAGTGCCCCGGTGGGTCTGGGCCCTGTCCCTGGTACTCCCCGGTGGGTCTGGGCCCTGTCCCTGGTACTCTCCGGTGGGTCTGGCCCTGTCCCTGGTGTCCCTGTGTGACTGGGCCCTGTCCCTGGTACTCCCCGGTGGGTCTGGGCCCTGTCCCTGGTACTCCCCGGTGGGTCTGGGCCTGTCCCTGGTGTCTCTGTGTGACTGGGCCCTGTCCCTGGTACTCCCCGGTGGGTCTGGGCCCTGTCCCTGGTACTCCCCGGTGGGTCTGGGCCCTGTCCCTGGTACTCCCCGGTGGGTCTGGGCCCGGTCCCTGGTACTCCCCGGTGGGTCTGGCCCTGTCCCTGGTACTCCCCGGTGGGTCTGGCCCTGTCCCTGGTACTCCCCGGTGGGTCTGGGCCCTGTCCCTGGTACTCCCCGGTGGGTCTGGGGCCCTGTCCCTGGTACTCCCCGGTGGGTCTGGGCCCTGTCCCTGGTACTCCCCGGTGGGTCTGGCCCGGTCCCTGGTACTCCCCGGTGGGTCTGGCCCTGTCCCTGGTGTCTCTGTGTGACTGGGCCCTGCCCCAGTGCCCTGGTGGGTCAGGGCCCTGTCCCTGGTTCTCCCCGGTGGGTCTGGCCCTGTCCCTGGTGTCTCTGTGTGACTGGGCCCTGCCCCAGTGCCCTGGTGGGTCTGGGCCCTGTCCCTGGTACTCCCCGGTGGGTCTGGGCCCTGCCCCAGTGCCCTGGTGGGTCTGGGCCCTGTCCCTGGTACTCCCCCGGTGGGTCTGGCCCTGTCCCAGTGCCCCGGTGGGTCTGGGCCCTGTCCCTGGTACTCCCCGGTGGGTCTGGGCCCTGTCCCTGGTACTCTCCGGTGGGTCTGGCCCTGTCCCTGGTGTCCCTGTGTGACTGGGCCCTGCCCCAGTGCCATGGTGAGTCTGGGCCCTGTCCCTGGTACTCCCCGGTGGGTCTGGCCCTGTCCCTGGTGTCTCTGTGTGACTGGGCCCTGTCCCTGGTACTCCCCGGTGGGTCTGGGCCCTGTCCCTGGTACTCCCCGGTGGGTCTGGGCCCTGTCCCTGGTACTCCCCGGTGGGGTCTGGGCCCGATCCCTGGTACTCCCCGGTGGGTCTGGCCCTGTCCCTGGTACTCCCCGGTGGGTCTGGCCCTGTCCCTGGTACTCCCCGGTGGGTCTGGGCCCTGTCCCTGGTACTCCCCGGTGGGTCTGGCCCTGTCCCTGGTACTCCCCGGTGGGTCTGGGCCCTGTCCCTGGTACTCCCCGGTGGGTCTGGGCCCTGTCCCTGGTACTCCCCCGGTGGGTCTGGGCCCGGTCCCTGGTACTCCCCGGTGGGTCTGGCCCGGTCCCTGGTACTCCCCGGTGGGTCTGGCCCTGTCCCTGGTGTCTCTGTGTGACTGGGCCCTGCCCCAGTGCCCTGGTGGGTCTGGGCCCTGTCCCTGGTACTCCCCGGTGGGTCTGGGCCCGGTCCCTGGTACTCCCCGGTGGGTCTGGCCCTGTCCCTGGTACTCCCCGGTGGGTCTGGGCCCTGTCCCTGGTACTCCCCGGTGGGTCTGGGCCCGGTCCCTGGTACTCCCCGGTGGGTCTGGCCCTGTCCCTGGTGTCTCTGTGTGACTGGGCCCTGCCCCAGTGCCCTGGTGGGTCTGGGCCCTGTCCCTGGTTCTCCCCGGTGGGTCTGGCCCTGTCCCTGGTGTCTCTGTGTGACTGGGCCCTGCCCCTGGTACTCCCCGGTGGGTCTGGCCCTGTCCCTGGTACTCCCCAGTGGGTCTGGTCCTGTCCCTGGTGTCCCTGTGTGACTGGGCCCTGCCCCAGTGCCCGGGTGAGTCTGGGCCCTGTCCCTGGTTCTCCCCGGTGGGTCTGGGCCCTGTCCCTGGTACTCCCCGGTGGGTCTGGGCCCTGTCCCTGGTACTCCCCGGTGGGTCTGGGCCCTGTCCCTGGTGTCCCTGTGTGACTGGGCCCGACCCCAGTGCCCGGGTGGGTCTGGGCCCTGTCCCTGGTGTCTCTGTGTGACTGGACCCTGCCCCAGTGCCCTGGTGGGTCTGGGCCCTGTCCCTGGTACTCCCCGGTGGGTCTGGCCCTGTCCCTGGTACTCCCCGGTGGGTCTGGGCCCTGTCCCTGGTACTCCCCGGTGGATCTGGGCCCTGCCCCAGTGCCCTGGTGGGTCTGGGCCCTGTCCCTGGTACTCCCCGGTGGATCTGGGTCCGGTCCCTGGTACTCCCCGGTGGGTCTGGGCCCGGTCCCTGGTACTCCCCGGTGGGTCTGGCCCTGTCCCTGGTGTCCCTGTGTGACTGGGCCCGACCTCAGTGCCCCGGTGGGTCTGGGCCCTGTCCCTGGTGTCTCTGTCTGACTGGGCCCTGCCCCAGTGCCCTGGTGAGTCTGGGCCCTGTCCCTGGTACTCCCCGGTGGATCTGGGCCCTGCCCCAGTGCCCTGGTGGGTCTGGGCCCTGTCCCTGGTACTCCCCGGTGGGTCTGGGCCCAATCACTGTGCAGTGGGTTTTCTTACTGTTTTCAGATAACCAGTATAATTGGAGATGCGTGAGGGCCTGGTCCTCCTCGGTCTGTGCAAGCTGTGTTCGTCAATCGACACAGCACTCTCTGCGAGCGCTCCAAACCCCCCGCCTTACCATGCAGAAACTGTCGTCTCAAAACTACGTTTCTTACAGACGTGACAGGCTTTCACTCGGCTGGAGCGGAAGGTCAACTTCCGCGGAGAATTAGACTGGAAAACCACCTTGGTACTCCGTACTCCCAGCTTCAAAATCAGTGGCTTCAAAATCCTGCAAAACAGAAAGGAGAACAAAGTTCCACAGAGAGATTTACTCTGTATCGAACCCCGTGCTGTACCTGTCCTGGGAGTGTTTGATGGGGAGAGTGTAGAGGGAGCTTTACTCTGTATCTAACTCCGTGCTGTACCTGTCCTGGGAGTGTTTGATGGGGACAGTGTAGAGGGAGCTATACTCTGTATGTAACCCCGTGCTGTACCTGTCCTGGGAGTGTTTGATGAGGACAGTGTAGAGGGAGCTTTACTCTGTATCTCACCCCATGCTGTACCTGTCCTGGGAGTGTTTGTTGGGGACAGTGTAGAGGGAGCTTTACTCTGTATCGAACCCCGTGCTGTACCTGTCCTGGGAGTGTTTGTTGGGGACAGTGTAGAGGGAGCTTTACTCTGTATCGAACCCCGTGCTGTACCTGTCCTGGGAGTGTTTGATGAGGACAGTGTAGAGGGAGCTTTACTCTGTATCTAAACCCGTGCTGTACCTGTCCGGGGAGTGTTTGTTGGGGACAGTGTAGAGGGAGCTTTACTCTGTATCGAACCCCGTGCTGTACCTGTCCTGGGAGTGTTTGATGGGGACAGTGTAGAGGGAGCTATACTCTGTATGTAACCCCGTGCTGTACCTGTCCTGGGAGTGTTTGATGAGGACAGTGTAGAGGGAGCTTTACTCTGTATCTAACCCCGTGCTGTAACTGTCCTGGGAGTGTTTGATGGGGACAGTGTAGAGGGAGCTTTACTCTGTATCTAAGCCCGTGCTGTACCTGTCCTGGGAGTGTTTGATGGGGACAGTGTAGAGGGAGCTTTACTCTGTATCTAACCCCGTGCTGTACCTGTCCTGGGAGTGTTTGATGGGGACAGTGTAGAGGGAGCTTTACTCTGTATCGAACCCCGTGCTGTACCTGTCCCTGGGAGTGTTTGATGCGGCAGTGTAGAGGGAGCTTTCCTCTGTATCTAACCCTGTGCGGTACCCGTCCTGGGAGTGTTTGATGGGGACAGTGGAGAGGGAGCTTTAATCTGTATCTAACCCGGTGCGGTACTAGTCCTGGGAGTGTTTGATGGGGACAGTGTAGAGGGAGCTTTACTCTGCATCTAACCCCGTGCTGTACCTGCCCTGGGAGTGTTTGAAGGGGACAGTGTAGAGGGAGCTTTACTCTGTATCTAACCCCATGCTGTACCTGTCCTGGGAGTGTTTGATGGGGACAGTGTAGAGGGAGCTTTACTCTGTATCTAACCCCGTGCTGTACCTGTCCTGGGAGTGTTTGATGGGGACAGTGTCGAGGGAGCTTTACTCTGTATCTAACCCCGTGCTGTACCTGTACTGGGAGTGTTTGATGGGGACAGTGTAGAGGGAGCTTTACTCTGCATCTAACCCCGTGCTGTACCTGTCCTGGGAGTGTTTGAAGGGGACAGTGTAGAGGGAGCTTTACTCTGTATCTAACCCCATGCTGTACCTGTCCTGGGAGTGTTTGATGGGGACAGTGTAGAGGGAGCTTTACTCTGTATCTAACCCCGTGCTGTACCTGTCCTGGGAGTGTTTGATGAGGACAGTGTAGAGGGAGCTTTACTCTGTATCGAACCCCGTGCTGTACCTGTCCTGGGAGTGTTTGATGGGGACAGTGTAGAGGGAGCTATACTCTGTATGTAACCCCGTGCTGTACCTGTCCTGGGAGTGTTTGATGAGGACAGTGTAGAGGGAGCTTTACTCTGTATCTAACCCCGTGCTGTAACTGTCCTGGGAGTGTTTGATGGGGACAGTGTAGAGGGAGCTTTACTCTGTATCTAAGCCCGTGCTGTACCTGTCCTGGGAGTGTTTGATGGGGACAGTGTAGAGGGAGCTTTACTCTGTATCTAACCCCGTGCTGTACCTGTCCTGGGAGTGTTTGATGGGGACAGTGTAGAGGGAGCTTTACTCTGTATCGAACCCCGTGCTGTACCTGTCCTGGGAGTGTTTGATGGGGACAGTGTAGAGGGAGCTTTCCTCTGTATCTCACCCTGTGCGGTACCCGTCCTGGGAGTGTTTGATGGGGACAGTGGAGAGGGAGCTTTAATCTGTATCTAACCCGGTGCGG
>NW_027309457.1:0-32922 GCF_047496885.1 Scyliorhinus torazame | reverse complement strand
CTGAACCCGGATTAACCCCCACACCGGGACTGAACCCGGATTAACCTCCACACCGGGACTGAACCCGGATTAACCTCCACACCGGGACTGAACCCGGATTAACCCCCACCCGGGACTGAACCCGATTAACCCCCAGACCGGGACTGAACTCAGATTAACCCCCACACCGGGACCTGAACCTGATTAACCCCACACCGGTACTGAAACCCCAGATTAACCTCCACACCGGGACTGAACCCGGATTAACCCCCAGACCGGGACTGAACCTGGATTAACCCCCACACCGGGACTGAACCCGGATTAACCCCCACACCAGGACTGAACCCGGATTAACCCCACACCGGGACTGAACCCGGATAACCCCCACACCGGGACTGATCACAACTAACCGTAAACAGCCAGTGCCTGAGCTCCAATGCTGACGGAGAACTCTTTGAGAATCAGTGAGGGTGCTGAGGGGCAGTGAGTGGGGAGTTTGGGAGGATACATCTCAGATACAGAGTCGTGCGGGGCCTTGGGCAGGGAGGATGTCTCCTGCACGAGTGCGGGAGGGGGGGCGAGTGCGGGAGGGCGAGTGCGGAGGGGGGGGAGGGAGTGCGGAGGGGGGGGCGAGTGCGGGAGGGGGGGGGGGCGAGTGCGGGAGGGGGGGGGGGCGAGTGCGGGAGGGGGGGGGGGCGAGTGCGGGAGGGGGGGGGCGAGTGCGGGAGGAGGGAGTGCGGGAGGGGGGGGCGAGTGCGGGAGGGGGGGGGGCGAGTGCGGAGGGGGGAGCGAGTGCGGGAGGGGAGGGCGAGTGCGGGGGGGGGACGACGAGTGCGGGGGGGGGAACGAGTGCGGGGGGGGGGAACGAGTGCGGGGGGGGGAACGAGTGCGGGGGGGGGGAACGAGTGCGGGGGGGGGGAACGAGTGCGGGGGGGGGGAACGAGTGCGGGGGGGGAACGAGTGGGGGGGGGAACGAGTGCGGGGGGGGGGAACGAGTGCGGGGGGGGGAACGAGTGCGGGGGGGGGGAACGAGTGCGGGGGGGGGGAACGATGTGCGGGGGGGGGGAACGAGTGCGGGGGGGGGGAACGAGTGCGGGGGGGGGAACGAGTGCGGGGGGGGGAACGATGTGCGGGGGGGGGACGAGTGGGGGGGAACGAGTGCGGGGAGGGGAACGAGTGCGGGGAGGGGGAACGAGTGCGGGGGGGGGAACGAGGTGCGGGGGGGGGACGAGTGCGGGGGGGGACGATGTGGCGGGGGGGGGACGAGTGCGGGGGGGGGGACGAGTGCGGGGGGGGGGGACGGAGTGCGGGGGGGGACGACGTGCGGGGGGGGGACGAGTGCGGGGGGGGGACGAGTGCGGGGGGGGGGGAGACGAGTGCGGGGGGGGGGGGGGCGAGTGCGGGGGGGGGGACGAGTGCGGGGGGGGGGACGAGTGCGGGGGGGGGGGACGAGTGCGGGGGGGGGGGACGAGTGCGGGGGGGGGGCGAGTGCGGGGGGGGGGGGGGCGAGTGCGGCGGGGGGGGGGGGGACCCAGTACATCGAGAGAGAGTGGAATTGAACACGGGGCTACAGGGATGGTGCAGGAGGGAGGGTTTCAGATTTCTGATAATTGGGGCTCATTCTGGGGTCGGTGGGACCTCTACAAATGGGATGGGTCTACTCCTGGACCAGAGGGGTACCAATATCCTGGGGGGTAAATCTGCTAATGCTCTTCGGGAGGGTTTAACTAGTTCAGCAGGGATTTGGGAACCTGAATTGTAGCTCCAGTATACAGGAGGTTGAGAGTAGTGAGGTCATGAGTAAGGTTTCAAAGTTGCAGGACTGTACTGGCAGGGCAGGAAGGTGGTTTAAAGTGTGTCTTCTTCAATGCAGGAGCATCCGGAATAAGGTGGGTGAATTTGTGCATGGGTTGGTACCTGGGACTTCGATGTTGTGACCATTTCGGAGACATGGATAGAGCAGGGACAGAATGGTTGTTGCAGGTGCGGGGTTTAGATATTTCAGCAAGCTCAGGGAAGGTGGTAAAAGAGGGGGAGGGGTGGCATTGTTAGTTAAGAACAGTATTACTGGTGGCAGAAAGGACGTTTGATGAGGACCCGTCTACTGAGGTAGTATGGGCTGAGGTTAGAAACAGAAAGGAGAGGTCACCCTGTTAGGGGTTTTCTATAGGCCTCCGAAAAGTTCCAGAGATGTAGAGGAAAGGATTGCAAAGATGATTCTGGATAGGAGCGAAAGCAACATGGTACTTGTTTTGGGGGACTTTAACTTTCCAAATATTGACTGGAAACGCTATAGTTCGAGTACTTTAGATGGGTCCGTTTTGTCCAATGTGTGCAGGAGGGTTTCCTGACACAGTATGTAGATTGGCCAACGAGAGGCGAGGCATATTGGATTTGGTACTGGGTAATGAACCAGGACAGGTGTTAGATTTGAGGTAGGTGAGCACTTTGGTGATAGCGACCACAATTCGATTACGTTTACTTTAGTGATTGAATGGGATAGGTATATACCACAGGGCAAGAGTTATATCTGGGGAAAGGCAATTATGATGCGATGAGGCAAGACTTGGGATGCATCGGATGGAGAGGAAAACTGCAGGGGATGGCACAATGGAAATGTGGAGCTTGTTCAAGACAGCTACTGCGTGTCCTTGATAAGTATGTACTGTCAGGCAGGGAGTAGGTGGTCGAGCAAGGAACCGTGGTTTACTAAAGCAGTCGAAACACTTGTCAAGTGGAAGGAGGAGGCTTATGTAAAGATGAGACATGAAGGTTCAGTTAGGGCGCTCGAGAGTTACAAGTTAGCTAGGAAGGACCTAAAGAGAGAGCTGAGAAGAGCCAGGAGGGGACATGAGAAGTCTTTGGCAGGTCGATCAAGGATAACCCTAAAGCTTTCTATAGATATGTCAGGAATAAACGAATGACTAGGGTAAGAGTAGGCCAGTCAAGGACAGGAGTGGGAAGTTGTGCTTGGAGTCCGAGGAGATAGGAGAGGTGCTAAATGAGTATTTTTTGTCAGTATTCACACAGGAAAAAGACAATGTTGTCGAGAGGAGAATACTGAGATTCAGGCTACTAGACTAGAAGGGCTTGAGGTTCATAAGGAGGAGGTGTTAGCAATTCTGGAAAGTGTGAAATAGATAAGTCCCCTGGGCCAGATGGGATTTATCCTAGGATTCTCTGGGAAGCTAGGAGGAGATTGCTGAGCCTTTGCTTTGACCTTTAAGTCATCTTTGTCTGCAGGAATAGTGCCAGAAGACTGGAGGATAGCAATGTTGTCCCTTGTTCAAGAAGGGAGTAGAGACAACCCGGTAACTAGACCAGTGAGCCTTACTTCTGTTGTGGGCAAAATCTTGGAATGGTTTTATAAGAGATAGGATGTATATTCATCTGGAAAGGAATAATTTGATTAGAGATAGTCAACACGGTTTTGTGAAGGGTAGGTCGTGCCTCACAAACCTTATTGAGTTCTTTGAGAAGGTGACCAAACAGGTGATGAGGTAAAAGCAGTTGATGTGGTGTATATGGATTTCAGTAAAGCGTTTGATAAGGTTCCCCACGGTAGGCTACTGCAGACAATACGGAGGAATGGATTCAGGGTGATTTAGCAGTTTGGATCAGAATTGGCTAGCTGGAAGAAGACAAAGAGTGGTGGTTGATGGAAATGTTCAGACTGGAGTCCAGTTACTAGTGGTGTACCACAAGGATCTGTTTTGGGGCCACTGCTGTTTGTCATTTTATAAATGACCTGGAGGAGGGCTTAGAAGGATGGGTGAGTAAATTTGCAGATGACACTAAAGTCGGTGGAGTTGTGGACAGTGCGGACGGATGTTACAAGTTACAGAGGGACATAGATAAGCTGCATCGCTGGGCTGAGAGGTGGCAAATGGAGTTTAATGCAGAAGGTGTGAGGTGATTCATTTTGGAAGGAATAACAGGAATACAGAGTACTGGGCTAATGGTAAGATTCTGGCAGTGTGGATGAGCAGAGAGATCTTGGTGTCCATGTACATAGATCCCTGAAAGTTGCCACCCAGGTTGAGAGGGTTGTTAGAAGGCGTACGGTGTGTTAGCTTTTATTGGTAGAGGGATTGAGTTTCGGAACGAAGAGATCATGTTGCAGCTGTACAAAACTCTGGTGCGGCCGCATTTGGAGTAATGGCGTGCAATTCTGGTTGCCGCATTATAGGAAGGATGTGGAAGCATTGGAGCGGGTGCAGAGGAGATTTACCAGAATGTTGCCTGGTATGGAGGGAAGATCTTATGAGGAAAGGCTGAGGGATTTGAGGCTGTTTTCGTTAGAGAGAAGGTTAAGAGGTGACTTAATTGAGGCATACAAGATGATCAGAGGACTAGATAGGGTGGACAGTGAGAACCTTTTTCCTCGGATAGTGCTGTCTAGCACGAGGGGACATAGCTTTAAATTGAGGGGAGATAGATATAGGACAGATGTCAGAGGTAGGTTCTTTACTCAGAGAGTAGTAAGGCGTGGAATGCTCTGCCTGCAACAGTAGTGGACTCGCCAACACGAAGGGCATTCAAATGGTCATTGGATAGACATATGGACAATAAGGGAATAGTGTAGATGGGCTTTAGAGTGGTTTCACAGGTCGGCGCAACATCGAGGGCCGAAGGGCCTGTACTGCGCTGTAATGTTCTATGTTTTACAGGGTCCCAAGCGCAGGACAGGGAACGGCAGCAAGATTCAGGCACGCTCATTCCTGCTGCCTGCGGCCAGACACTTACCCAGGCCCAGCTCTGCTGTTCGCCTCCCCAGCGAGCTCTGTGACTGGAGACTGAACGGCACGGCTCTGCTCATCGAGCTGACACTGACGCCCCTGGGGAGACAGCACGGATCAGTCAGCAAGGCAGACCCCCCCCCCCCCTGCCCAACCTTCCCAAACAGGACAGCGAGACAGCCAGCACGGATTGAGCCTCAAGGATTAGTACAGCCCCTCCCCGCCTGGAGCCCAGGACCAGGTCAGGAGCCTCAGCTGGAGGCTCGCGGCCGATTCCGGGGCCCCGCTCCGCAGGAAGGACGGTCGAAAACCCGGAGGGAGATTCACTAGACGTTCCCTGGGATGAGGCATAGAGCCTCCTAGCCGGAAAGAGCAGGCAAGGGGAACGAGACTACAGGAGGAGGGACAGTAGTCCTCGGGCTTGGGGAGGGGAGAGGGTGGAGGACGGAGGTGTTTCCCAGGGAGGAGGGGGGAGTAAAGGACCCACCTTTCGCGTCTCTCTGTCGCCTGGCTCTGCAGTTGTTTCTCTCTCTCTGCCAAATCAGCAGAGTCTCGGGACGTCTCTCTCTCCCCTCCCGGTGTACCTCATCTTTCCCGGTGATATGTCTCCACTTGTCCTGCAAGTCAGGGACAGAGAGAGAGAGAGACACAAAAACCATTCCAATTAAAACGGCCACTGAAAACCGCCCGACATTTTTTTCCCCCCATTAGGAGCCGAGCACCCGCTTCCACGTGGACATTCACAGAATGCTGGGGAATCTACACAGCCCTTTGTTTAAGGATGGACCGACCACCGACAAAAAGAGCGATGGCGGTTCCACGTGGTCCTGAAGCGGATCCCCCGGAAACGTGGAGGCAGTTCCGGCGGTTCGAGAGAATTGTGTGCTTGAGCCGGTGAGGCTGGATGCTCGGTCTCGGGGTTGGGGGGGTTCGAGTGGAGGTGGTGGAACAAAGGACTTGTTCCTGGAAGGCGAGCTTGGTTTGCGGGCCTGGAGGAGTTGACGGGGAAGTTTCGGATTCGTAGTGGGGGGGGGGGGCCTCTTCAGGTAAACACAGGTGGGGACTTGGCGAAAAAGGTTTCCCCAATGTTTCTGGTGACACCTCCCTCCTCGTTGTTGGGGGACGGCGATGGGGATTGGGGGTCATCTCGGCGATTTGTGAGAAGATTTGGAGGAGGATGTGGCGTCTCTGGAGGGGGTTAAGGCCGAGTGGGAGGAGGAACTGGGAGGGGGGGGTGGCGCTGGAGGAGGGGTGGCGGTGCGAGGTGTTGCGGAGGGTGAACGCCTCAACCTCGTGTCTGAGGCAGGCGGTAATAGAGTTAAAGGTGGCGCGCAGGGTGCACCTGATGAGGTGGAGGATGGGCCGGCTGTATTGAGGGGGTGGGGGGCACTGGTGAGCGGTGTGGGAGGGGTCCAGCCAATCACGCACACATGTTCTGGTCCTGCCCCAAGTTGGGGAAATTTTGGGGGTAGTTTCTCCGCACCGTGTCGGCGACCCTGCAGGGGATTTGGAGCCTGGGGGCCGTATTCGGGTGTCGGGCTTGCCAGAGCTGCAGATCGGGGGGGGGGGGGGAGGAGTTCCACAGAGATGGGGTCTGTTTATTCTACACTTTGAAGAATTGGTCACCACCAGCTGCTATGGAGGGGGTGGAGTTTAAATGAAAATCGCTTATTGTCACAAGTCGGCTTCAATGAAGTTACTGTGAAAAGCCCCTAGTCGCCACATTCCGACGCCTGTTCGGGGAGGCCGGTACGGGAATCGAACCGTGCTGCTGGCCTGCCTTGGTCTGCTTTCAAAGCCAGCGATTTAGCCCAGTGTGCTGAACCGGCCCAGAACACCTAGGGTGTCTTGCTCAGGTACACTTTCTGGATGCAGTGACCACAAGGCACTTATGCAAATTTTCCCCGCAACAGACAATCAGCAGCTCCGCTCTACTGCCCTCTGTTGGAGTTTGGGAGGGGGGGGGGGGGTACAGATGGGTGTTATTCTTGGAGTCTTATGTGTGTGTTGGTTGGTAGAGTGGGGGGGGGGGGGGGGGTGCTATTGATTTGCACGGTTTTGTTTTATGGATAAAATGATAAAAAGCGAATAAAAATATTTTTTAAAATGGATCCCTTCAAGCCTCACTGCGATTTTGATGCCCCCACATCCAAATTCGACAGGAGGTATCGAAGGTGGAGGAAGCGAGGCAGGAAGGTGGGGTTCAGGATAGACCAGCAATGATGGAACACAATGACCACAATAGGCTCGAGGGGCAGAATGGCCCCCTGCTATCAAGCCCCGCCCCGGGACTTACCATTGGGAGGAAGCCTGTCCGTTAGGCCGCCCTTCTCCGAGCAGCTCTTCTTCTGTTTATTGTCCTATTGCGGAAAATGGGAACAGATTAAATTCAAAGACAAAATCGAACGAAACAAAGTCAGATTCAAACACAGCAGCTGGAAGTCCGACAAACTCCAGTCAGGTGAGAGATCGCGACCGAGAGCGGCAACTCCAGGAATGTCAACTTCAGCCAGTGTTGGGTGAGAAGGTTCCGGCAATTGTGCCCGAAGCTCGTGTGTTCAAATCCCACCACACCGCCCAGCTCAACACTGCCAGCGAATGGACTGAGCGAGTGCCGCACTGTCAGAGGGTCAGTACTGAGGGAGTGCCGCACTGTCAGAGGGTCAGTACTGAGGGAGTGCCGCACCGTCAGAGGGTCAGTACTGAGGGAGTGCCGCACTGTCAGAGGGTCAGTACTGAGGGAGTGCCGCACTGTCAGAGGGTCAGTACTGAGGGAGTGCCGCACTGTCAGAGGGTCAGTACTGAGGGAGTGCCGCACTGTCAGAGGGTCAGTACTGAGGGGGCGCCGCACTGTCAGAGGGTCAGTACTGAGGGAGTGCCGCACTGTCAGAGGGTCAGTACTGAGGGAGCGCCGCACTGTCAGAGGGTCAGTACTGAGGGAGTTGCCGCACTGTCAGAGGGTCAGTACTGAGGGAGTGCCGCACTGTCAGAGGGTCAGTACTGAGGGAGCGCCGCACTGTCAGAGGGTCAGTACTGAGGGAGTGCCGCACTGTCAGAGGGTCAGTACTGAGGGAGTGCCGCACTGTCAGAGGGTCAGTACTGAGGGAGCGCCGCACTGTCAGAGGGTCAGTACTGAGGGAGTGCCGCACTGTCAGAGGGTCAGTACTGAGGGAGTGCCGCACTGTCAGAGGGTCAGTACTGAGGGAGCGCCGCACTGTCAGAGGGTCAGTACTGAGGGAGCGGCCGCACTGTCAGAGGGTCAGTACTGAGGAGTGCCGCACTGTCAGAGGGTCAGTACTGAGGGAGTGCCGCACTGTCAGAGGGTCAGCACTGAGGGAGTGCCGCACTGTCAGAGGGTCAGCACTGAGGGACTGCCGCACTGTCAGAGGGTCAGCACTGAGGAAGTGCTGCCGCTGAGATGGTCTAAGACATGTTGATGACTGTTTTGAAGATGGATTGCTATGGACAGAATTCTCTGGTGCGCTGCTTAATATTTATCCCTCATCTAACATTATTAAACCAGATTTTCTAGATCATTATTATGCAGGATCTTGCTGTGCACATTTTGGCTGCCGCATTTCCTGCATTAGGACAGTGCCTGGCCTTGGCAAATGCCTGGAGTTGACTCTGTGAAATTTCGGGATTCCCTGAGCTGGTGAAAAGATCAACAGAGACACAAACCCTCGGATTTGAGATTCCCCACCCTCCCCCCGTTATCCCCGAGGTGTCGCTAGCTGCGGGTTTACCTCCTGTGAGCAGGGTGTGCGATGGCACTTGCTGGGAGCGGCCGTGTTCACCGTCCCTGGCTTCACATCCTCCTCCTCCTCGCCATTCACACTGCTGTCGATGAAGTCGATCTGCTCCGGGTCCTGATTCACTGCAGCCGGGGGGGTGGGGGGGGGGGGGGGGTGCGGGGAAGAGGGGCAAAGAGCGGGTTAGTGTCGGAGCCACCCACAAGCAGTCTGAGCAATTCCTGCGAGGGCCGCCCTCGCCCCCGGGAGTGGGTGGAAGCCGGCGGTGCAGTTGGCGTCAGGTACGTCCCCTTTGGAAAGACATTCGATAAAGTGACGCATAACAGGCTTGTTACAAAAAACGGGACTGTGCGGATATCAAGGGGCAACAGCTTCCATGATACAAAACTGACCGATGGCCAGGAAACAGAGGGTGGGGGGGAGAGGGAGAGAGAGAGAGAGAGAGAGAGAGAGAGAGAGAGAGAGAGAGAGAGAGAGAGAGAGAGAGAGAGAGAGTGAGAGGCTCAGATTGGAGATAGACAATGAGGGCGGCACGGTAGCACAGTAGTTAGCACTGTGGCTTCATAGCTCCAGGGTCCCAGGTTCGATTACCGGCCTGGGTCGCTGTCTGTGCGCAGTCTGCACGTTTTCCCAGTGTCCTCCATGGTTTCCTCCGGGTGCTGGATATCAGTATATGGATTTCAGTAAAGCATTTGATAAGGTTCCCCACGGTAGGCTATTGCAGAAAATACGGAGGCTGGGGATTGAGGGTGATTTAGAGATGTGGATCAGAAATTGGCTAGCTGAAAGAAGACAGAGGGTGGTGGTTGATGGGAAATGTTCAGAATGGAGTTCAGTTACAAGTGGCGTACCACAAGGATCTGTTCTGGGGCCGTTGCTGTTTGTCATTTTTATCAATGACCTAGAGGAGGGCGCAGAAGGGTGGGTGAGTAAATTTGCAGACTACAGTAAAGTCGGTGGTGTTGTCGACAGTGCGGAAGGATGTAGCAGGTTACAGAGGGACATAGATAAACTGCAGAGCTGGGCTGAGAGGTGGCAAATGGAGTTTAATATAGAGAAGTGTGAGGTGATTCACTTTGGAAGGAATAACAGGAATGCGGAATATTTGGCTAATGGCAAAGATCTTGGAAGTGTGGATGAGCAGAGGGATCTAGGTGTCTATGTACATAGATCCCTGAAAGTTGCCACCCAGGTTGATAGGGTTGTGAAGAAGGCCTATGGAGTGTTGGCCTTTATTGGTAGAGGGATTGAGTTCCGGAGTCATGAGGTCATGTTGCAGCTGTACAAAACTCTGGTACGGCCGCATTTGGAGTATTGCGTACAGTTCTGGTCACCGCATTATCGGAAGGACGTGGAGGCTTTGGAGCGGGTGCAGAGGAGATTTACCAGGATGTTGCCTGGTATGGAGGGAAAATCTTATGAGGAAAGGCTGATGGACTTGAGGTTGTTTTCGTTGGAGAGAAGAAGGTTAAGAGGAGACTTAATAGAGGCATACAAAATGAACAGGGGGTTAGATAGGGTGGACAGTGAGAGCCTTCTCCCGCGGATGGAAATGGCTAGCATGAGGGGACATAGCTTTAAACTGAGGGGTAATAGATATAGGACAGAGGTCAGAGGTAGGTTCTTTACGCAAAGAGTAGTGAGGCCGTGGAATGCCCTACCTGCTACAGTAGTGAACTCGCCAACATTGAGGGCATTTAAAAGTTTATTGGATAAGCATATGGATGATAATGGCATAGTGTAGGTTAGATGGCTTTTGTTTCGGTGCAACATCGTGGGCCGAAGGGCCTGTACTGCGCTGTATTGTTCTATGTTCTATGCTCCGGTTTCCTCCCACAGTCCAAAGACGTGCAGGTTAGGTAGATTGGCCGTGCTAAATTTGATGGGCCAAATGGCCTCCTTCTGCACTGTAAATTCTGTGAATGTGGCCTCTGGGAGTGGGTCTTGGGATCACAGCCACTGAAGCCCGCTTGGCTGTGAAGAATAAAGATAGCAAGAGAGGGCCAGAGAGGGGCTGGTGAAATGGGCAGACACACGGCAGATACTGTTCAACACAGGGAGAAACGTGAAGTGAATCCATACGGTGGAAGGTGGTCTATTAACCGAATGGAACAGCGACTGCCGACCTGCGTGCAAGTCTTCTTAGGCGGCAGGGATAGTTTGCTGCACGAAATAATTAATCCAACAAGGGGGAGTTAGGTAACTTGTTAAGGGGAAAGATGTGCAGGTCTGTGGGGATGGGTGCGCCCCACGGGAAAGGTCTTTCCAATGGGCTAGTACAGGCAAACAGGCTGAATGGCCTCCCCGGGCCGCGGTGAGGGGGAGAATATGCTTCTGGTTGGACACCTCATTCTCTGCTCACCGTGTGCGCTGTTCTCCGAGGGCACCCCAGGGCGGCTCTCCTTCAACTGCTTCTGCTCCCGGGATATCTCCAGCATTCGGAGGGAGAGGTCCGTCAACTCATCAGTGGACTGCGGAGAGAGAGGAGCTCGCATGAGCCAGGGATCGGACCCAGGGCGGAGGCAGTGGGATTATAACCCCCCCGTGGGATTGGGCAGGCAGTGAACACCCCCCCGCCCCTCGCCCCAACACCCCCCCCTCGCCCCAACACCCCCCCCTCGCCCCAACACCCCCCCTCGCCCCAACACCCCCCCTCGCCCCAACACCCCCCCTCGCCCCAACACCCCCCCTCGCCCCAACACCCCCCCCTCGCCCCAACACACCCCCCTCGCCCCAACACCCCCCCCCTCGCCCCAACACCCCCCCCTCGCCCCAACACCCCCCCCTCGCCCCAACACCCCCCCCTCGCCCCAACACCCCCCCCTCGCCCCAACACCCCCCCTCGCCCCAACACCCCCCCCTCGCCCCAACACACCCCCCCTCGCCCCAACACACCCCCCCTCGCCCCAACACACCCCCCTCGCCCCAACACACCCCCCCTCGCCCCAACACACCCCCCCTCGCCCCAACACCCCCCCTCGCCCCAACACCCACCCTCGCCCCAACAGCCCCCCTCGCCCCAACACCCACCCTCGCCCCAACACCCACCCTCGCCCCAACACCCACCCTCGCCCCAACACCCCCCCTCGCCCCAACACCCCCCCTCGCCCCAACAGCCCCCCTCGCCCCAACACCCACCCTCGCCCAAACACCCACCCTCGCCAACCCAACACCCCCCTCCTTGTGAGATCGGCCAGGCATTGAAACCCCACCCACCCACACCCCACCCCTTACCCGCCCACCAATTGTACCCACGCCCCCGTTAGATCGTTCAGACGGTGAACCCCCCACTCACCTCCCCCCCCAGCAGTCCCCAACCCCCTCCCTGTGAAATCACAGTGATAAGGGGGAGGGGGGAGAACCCCTGGTCACCGAGATTGAATTCCACTCCATTCCGATCACCCCCCCCTCACTCGGCGTCCCACCCCCCGCCCCACTCACCTCATTCCCTGACCAGCGCTTGCTGCCGCTGTCCACACTGTTGAACCCCGAGTCGAGGCCGCTGTGCTGCCGGTGGCCACAGAAATCGTCAGGAAGACTGTAAACCAGGACCGGGGGGGGGGGGGGGGGGGGGGAAGAGTGTTAATGCCTTGCATCTCATTGCCCCCCCTCTTCATTCACCCCTCCCTTCAAGGCCAGAGTCCATCGCCCACCCCGAATCACCCTCGAACCGAGCGACCCGCCCGCCCTTTCGACAGTCAACCCCATTGGCTGTGGGTCCGGAGTCCCGCGTGGGCCAGACCGGGGAAGGTTGGCAGATTTCCTTCCTGACAGGGGCTTCGGGGAACCAGCTGGGATTTTAACCACGATGGTTTCACGGTCGCCATTACTGAGACTAACTTCATACTTCCGGATTTCATTATTTGAATTTAAATTCACACCAGCCGTCGGGGTGGGATTTGAACCCATGTCCCCCACGAGCGTCATCCTGGCCTATGGAATTACTGGCCCGGGCGATATCTCCATGATACGCAAGTCTCCCCATATCTCAGTGGGATTAGAACACAGAGGGGATATGGTGATAAATTCAGCTTTATTGAACCTGGGACAGACCTCGCCAGGAGTAACGGGCTTCAGTCCTGGCACCCCTTCCTTACACAGACAGCAGCAGGGACCTGGAACACCAGGAGGCCTGTGTAACAGGCTCGAGGGGTTGAATGGGGCCTCCTCCTGTTCCTGTGTAACAGGCTGGAGAGGGGATGAATGGGCCTCCTCCTGTTCCTGTGCAACAGGCTGGAGAGGGGCTGAATGGGCCTCCTCCTGTTCCTGTGCAACAGGCTGGAGAGGGGCTGAATGGGCCTCCTCCTGTTCCTGTGTAACAGGCTGGAGAGGGGCTGAATGGGCCTCCTCCTGTTCATGTGTAACAGGCTGGAGAGGGGCTGAATGGGCCTCCTCCTGTTCCTGTGTAACAGGCTGGAGAGGGGCTGAATGGGCCTCCTCCTGTTCCTGTGTAACAGGCTGGAGAGGGGCTGAATGGGCCTCCTCCTGTTCCTGTGTAACAGGCTCGAGGGGTTGAATGGGGCCTCCTCCTGTTCCTGTGTAACAGGCTGGAGAGGGGCTGAATGGGCCTCCTCCTGTTCCTGTGTAACAGGCTGGAGAGGGGCTGAATGGGCCTCCTCCTGTTCCTGTGCAACAGGCTGGAGAGGGGCTGAATGGGCCTCCTCCTGTTCCTGTGTAACAGGCTGGAGAGGGGCTGAATGGGCCTCCTCCTGTTCATGTGTAACAGGCTGGAGAGGGGCTGAATGGGCCTCCTCCTGTTCCTGTGTAACAGGCTGGAGAGGGGCTGAATGGGCCTCCTCCTGTTCCTGTGCAACAGGCTGGAGAGGGGCTGAATGGGCCTCCTCCTGTTCCTGTGCAACAGGCTGGAGAGGGGCTGAATGGGCCTCCTCCTGTTCCTGTGTAACAGGCTGGAGAGGGGCTGAATGGGACTCCTCCTGTTCATGTGTAACAGGCTGGAGAGGGGCTGAATGGGCCTCCTCCTGTTCCTGTGTAACAGGCTGGAGAGGGGCTGAATGGGCCTCCTCCTGTTCCTGTGTAACAGGCTGGAGAGGGGCTGAATGGGCCTCCTCCTGTTCCTGTGTAACAGGCTCGAGGGGTTGAATGGGGCCTCCTCCTGTTCCTGTGTAACAGGCTGGAGAGGGGCTGAATGGGCCTCCTCCTGTTCCTGTGTAACAGGCTGGAGAGGGGCTGAATGGGCCTCCTCCTGTTCCTGTGTAACAGGCTGGAGTGGGGCTGAATGGGCCTCCTCCTGTTCCTGTGCAACAGGCTGGAGGGGGGCTGAATGGGCCTCCTCCTCAGCCTGCTGTCCCTGGCGCTCGCTGCCCCTCACAGGGTCGCAGGTTAGATGGGAGGGAGTTTGAAGAGTAATTTTCAGGCTGGGCTGACCAGATGATCCATTAACTGTTCCTCACTTAGACCCTCCAGGGAGAGATTCGCAGAGCCGCGGTGTTTGGTACTCACCAAGAAACGAAACTCGATGGCCTGATGCACCTTTCCAAATCGGAGAGATCCGGGACAATTTTGCACGCTTCTATGTTCAAATATTTAAATATGTGGATCTTCCCTTTCGTACAGATCTGAAAAGAACAGAGTTGCTGAAAATAAGAAAAATGGAGAGTAAAGCTCCCTCTACACTGTCCCCAGCAAACACTCCCAGGACAGGTAGAGCACGGGGTTAGATACAGAGTAAAGCTCCCTCTACACTGTCCCCATCAAACACTCCCAGGACAGGTATAGCACGGGGTTAGATACAGAGTAAAGCTCCGTCTACACTGTCCCCATCAAACACTCCCAGGACAGGTACAGCACGGGGTTAGATACAGAGTAAAGCTCCCTCTACACTGTCCCCATCAAACACTCCCAGGACAGGTACAGCACGGGGTTAGATACAGAGTAAAGCTCCCTCTACACTGTCCCCATCAAACACTCCCAGGACAGGTGCAGCACGGGGTTAGATACAGAGTAAAGCTCCCTCTACACTGTCCCCATCAAACACTCCCAGGACAGGTACAGCACGGGGTTAGATGCAGAGTAAAGCTCCCTCTACACTGTCCCCATCAAACACTCCCAGGACAGGTACAGCATGGGGTTAGATACAGAGTAAAGCTCCCTCTACACTGTCCCCATCAAACACTCCCAGGACAGGTACAGCACAGGGTTAGATACAGAGTAAAGCTCCCTCTACACTGTCCCCATCAAACACTCCCAGGACAGGTACAGCACGGGGTTAGATACAGAGTAAAGCTCCCTCTACACTGTCCCCATCAAACACTCACAGGACAGGTACAGCACGGGGTTAGATACAGAGTAAAGCTCCCTCTACACTGTCCCCATCAAACACTCCCAGGACAGGTACAGCACGGGGTTAGATACAGAGTAAAGCTCCCTCCACACTGTCCCCATCAAATACTCCCAGGACAGGTACAGCACAGCGTTAGATACAGAGTAAAGCTCCCTCTACACTGTCCCCATCAAACACTCCCAGGACAGGTGCAGCACGGGGTTAGATACAGAGTAAAGCTCCCTCTACACTGTCCCCATCAAACACTCCCAGGACAGGTACAGCACAGCGTTAGATACAGAGTAAAGCTCCCTCTACACTGTCCCCATCAAACACTCCCAGGACAGGTACAGCACGGGGTTAGATACAGAGTAAAGCTCCCTCTACACTGTCCCCATCAAACACTCCCAGGACAGGTACAGCACGGGGTTAGATACAGAGTAAAGCTCCCTCTACACTGTCCCCATCAAACACTCCCAGGACAGGTACAGCACGGGGTTAGATACAGAGCAAAGCTCCCTCTACACTGTCCCCATCAAACACTCCCAGGACAGGTACAGCACGGGGTTAGATACAGAGTAAAGCTCCCTCTACACTGTCCCCATCAAACACTCCCAGGACAGGTACAGCACGGGGTTAGATACAGAGTAAAGCTCCCTCTACACTGTCCCCATCAAACACTGCCAGGACAGGTACAGCACGGGGTTAGATACAGAGTAAAGCTCCCTCTACACTGTCCCCATCAAACACTCCCAGGACAGGTACAGCACGGGGTTAGATACAGAGTAAAGCTCCCTCTACACTGTCCCCATCAAACACTCCCAGGACAGGTACAGCACGGGGTTAGATACAGAGTAAAGCTCCCTCTACACTGTCCCCATCAAACACTCCCAGGACAGGTACAGCACGGGGTTAGATACAGAGTAAAGCTCCCTCTACACTGTCCCCATCAAACACTCCCAGGACAGGTGCAGCACGGGGTTAGAAACAGAGTAAAGCTCCCTCTACACTGTCCCCATCAAACACTCCCAGGACAGGTACAGCACAGCGTTAGATACAGAGTAAAGCTCCCTCTACACTGTCCCCATCAAACACTCCCAGGACAGGTACAGCACGGGGTTAGAAACAGAGTAAAGCTCCCTCTACACTGTCCCCATCAAACACTCCCAGGACAGGTACAGCACAGCGTTAGATACAGAGTAAAGCTCCCTCTACACTGTCCCCATCAAACACTCCCAGGACAGGTACAGCACGGGGTTAGATACAGAGTAAAGCTCCCTCTACACTGTCCCCATCAAACACTCCCAGGACAGGTACAGCACGGGGTTAGATACAGAGTAAAGCTCCCTCTACACTGTCCCCATCAAACACTCCCAGGACAGGTATAGCACGGGGTTAGATACAGAGTCAAGCTCTCTCTACACTGTCCCCATCAAACACTCCCAGGACAGGTAGAGCACGGGGTTAGATACAGAGTAAAGCTCCCTCTACACTGTCCCCATCAAACACTCCCAGGACAGGTACAGCACGGGGTTAGATACAGAGTAAAGCTCCCTCTACACTGTCCCCATCAAACACTCCCAGGACAGGTACAGCACGGGGTTAGATACAGAGTAAAGCTCCCTCGACAGTTACCTGTGCCGGGGGCGACTGTAAGGGGTTGTTGTCCAGTAGAATGTTCTGGAGGTGCCGGAGGTGTCTATAACAAACAGGAATCCGTGTGACTTTGTTACAGGAGAAGTCAAGGCGGACGAGTGGCAGCTCGGAAAGTTCTAGAAGGAACAAAAAAAAGTCCATGTTAATCAGACTGTTACCACAGAGGTTCCAGGATCGTAATCCGGGATGTTCGAGGCGCTAAGCTTCCTAATCACTATTCAACCCAGAAAGGTTTTGGACACACTATTCAACCATGAAAGCAGCGTAGTGCACGGTCAGTACTGAGGGAGTGCCGCACTGTCAGAGGGTCAGTACTGAGGGAGTGCCGCACTGTCAGAGGGTCAGTACTGAGGGAGTGCCGCACTGTCAGAGGGTCAGTACTGAGGGAGTGCCGCACTGTCAGAGGGTCAGTACTGAGGGAGTGCCGCACTGTCAGAGGGTCAGTACTGAGGGAGTGCCGCACTGTCAGAGGGTCAGTACTGAGGGAGTGCCGCACTGTCAGAGGGTCAGTACTGAGGGAGTGCCGCACTGTCAGAGGGTCAGTACTGAGGGAGTGCCGCACTGTCAGAGGGTCAGTACTGAGGGAGTGCCGCACTGTCAGAGGGTCAGTACTGAGGGAGTGCCGCACTGTCAGAGGGTCAGTACTGTGGGAGTGCCGCACTGTCAGAGGGTCAGTGCTGAGGGAGTGCCGCAATGTCAGAGGGTCAGTGCTGAGGGAGTGCTGCACTGTCAGAGGGTCAGTACTGAGGGAGTGCCGCACTGTCAGAGGGTCAGTACTGAGGGAGTGCAGCACTGTCAGAGGGTCAGTACTGAGGGGGTGCCGCGCTGTCAGAGGGTCAGTACTGAGGGAGTGCCGCGCTGTCAGAGGGTCAGTACTGAGGGAGTGCCGCACTGTCAGAGGGTCAGTACTGAGGGAGTGCCGCACTGTCAGAGGGTCAGTACTGAGGGAGTGCCGCACTGTCAGAGGGTCAGTACTGAGGGAGTGCCGCACTGTCAGAGGGTCAGTACTGAGGGAGTGCCGCACTGTCAGAGGGTCAGTACTGAGGGAGTGCCGCACTGTCAGAGGGTCAGTACTGAGGGAGTGCCGCACTGTCAGAGGGTCAGTACTGAGGGAGTGCCGCACTGTCAGAGGGTCAGTACTGAGGGAGTGCCGCACTGTCAGAGGGTCAGTACTGAGGGAGTGCCGCACTGTCAGGGGAGGGTGTAGGGCACTCGCTCGCTCACCTTCGGGCAGCGTGATTAACTGGTTCCGTCGCACATTGAGGTCCCGCAGCGACTCCAGATTCCCCATCTGCGGAGGCAGCATCTGCATCTCGTTACAGCTCACATCCTGTGCAGTGAAACAGATAGTACAGTCACCGGCTCGGCCACCGACACGCCGCCCGGCCACCGACAAGGCGCTCAGCCACCGACACGCCGCCCGGCCACCGACACGCCGCCCGGCCACCGACAAGGCGCTCAGCCACCGACACGCCGCCCGGCCACCGACACGCCGCCCGGCCACCGACAAGGCGCTCAGCCACCGACACGCCGCCCAGTCACCGACACGCCGCCCGGCCACCGACAAGGCGCTCAGCCACCGACACGCCGCCCGGCCACCGACACGCCGCCCAGTCACCGGCCCGGCCACCGACAAGGCGCTCAGCCACCGACAAGGCGCTCAGCCACCGACACGCCGCCCGGCCACCGACACGCCGCCCGGCCACCGACAAGGCGCTCAGCCACCGACAAGGCGCTCAGCCACCGACACGCCGCCCGGCCACCGACACGCCGCCCAGTCACCGACACGCCGCCCGGCCACCGACAAGGCGCTCAGCCACCGACACGCCGCCCGGCCACCGACACGCCGCCCAGTCACCGACACGCCGCCCGGCCACCGACAAGGCACTCAGCCACCGACACGCCGCCCGGCCACCGACACGCCGCCCAGTCACCGGCACGCCGCCCAGTCACCGGCCCGGCCACCGACAAGGCGCTCAGCCAACGACAAGGCGCTCAGCCACCGACACGCCGCCCGGCCACCGACACGCCGCCCAGTCACCGGCTCGCCGCCCGGCCACCGGCACGCCGCCCGGCCACCGGCACGCCGCCCGGCCACCGACAAGGCGCTCAGCCACCGACACGCCGCCCGGCCACCGACACGCCGCCCGGCCACCGACAAGGCGCTCAGCCACCGACACGCCGCCCAGTCACCGACACGCCGCCCGGCCACCGACAAGGCGCTCAGCCACCGACACGCCGCCCGGCCACCGACACGCCGCCCAGTCACCGGCCCGGCCACCGACAAGGCGCTCAGCCACCGACAAGGCGCTCAGCCACCGACACGCCGCCCGGCCACCGACACGCCGCCCGGCCACCGACAAGGCGCTCAGCCACCGACAAGGCGCTCAGCCACCGACAAGGCGCTCAGCCACCGACACGCCGCCCGGCCACCGACACGCCGCCCAGTCACCGACACGCCGCCCGGCCACCGACAAGGCGCTCAGCCACCGACACGCCGCCCGGCCACCGACACGCCGCCCAGTCACCGACACGCCGCCCGGCCACCGACAAGGCACTCAGCCACCGACACGCCGCCCGGCCACCGACACGCCGCCCAGTCACCGGCACGCCGCCCAGTCACCGGCCCGGCCACCGACAAGGCGCTCAGCCAACGACAAGGCGCTCAGCCACCGACACGCCGCCCGGCCACCGACACGCCGCCCAGTCACCGGCTCGCCGCCCGGCCACCGGCACGCCGCCCGGCCACCGGCACGCCGCCCGGCCACCGGCCCGGCCACCGGCACGCCGGTCAGTCACCGGCTCAGTCACCGGCACGCCGCCCAGTCACCGGCACGCCGCCCAGTCACCGGCACGCCGCCCAGTCACCGGCACGCCGCCCAGTCACCGGCACGCCGCCCAGTCACAGGCCCGGCCACCGACACGCCGCCCAGTCACCGGCACGCCGCCCAGTCACCGGCTCGCCGCCCGGCCACCGGCACGCCGCCCGGTCACCGGCACGCCGCCCGGTCACCGGCACGCCGCCCAGTCACCGGCACGCCGCCCAGTCACCGGCCCGGCTACCGACACGCCGCCCAGCCACCGACACGCCGCCCAGTCACCGGCTCGCCGCCCAGTCACCGGCCCGGCTACCGACACGCCGCCCAGCCACCGACACGCCGCCCAGTCACCGGCTCGCCGCCCAGTCACCGGCCCGGCTACCGACACGCCGCCCAGCCACCGACACGCCGCCCAGCCACCGACACGCCGCCCAGCCACCGACACGCCGCCCAGCCACCGACACGCCGCCCAGCCACCGACACGCCGCCCAGTCACCGGCTCGCCGCCCAGCCACCGGCCCGGCCACCGACCCGCCGCCCAGTCCCCGGCTCGCCACCCAGCCACCGACACGCCGCCCAGGTCACCGGCCCGCCGCCCCGGTCACCGACCCGCCGCCCCGGTCACCGACCCGCCGCCCCGGTCACCGACCCGCCGCCCCGGTCACCGACCCGCCGCCCCGGTCACCGACCCGCCGCCCCGGTCACCGACCCGCCGCCCCGGTCACCGACCCGCCGCCCCGGTCACCGACCCGCCGCCCCGGTCACCGACCCGCCGCCCCGGTCACCGACCCGCCGCCCCGGTCACCGACCCGCCGCCCCGGTCACCGACCCGCCGCCCCGGTCACCGACCCGCCGCCCCGGTCACCGACCCGCCGCCCCGGCCACCGACCCGCCGCCCCGGCCACCGACCCGCCGCCCCGGCCACCGACCCGCCGCCCCGGCCACCGACCCGCCGCCCCGGCCACCGACCCGCCGCCCCGGCCACCGACACGCCGCCCGGCCACCGACAAGGCGCTCAGCCACCGACACGCCGCCCGGCCACCGACAAGGCGCTCAGCCACCGACACGCCGCCCGGCCACCGACACGCCGCCCGGCCACCGGCACGCCGCCCAGTCACCGGCCCGGCCACCGACAAGGCGCTCAGCCACCGACAAGGCGCTCGGCCACCGACACGCCGCCCGGCCACCGACACGCCGCCCGGCCACCGACACGCCGCCCGGCCACCGACACGCCGCCCAGTCACCGGCTCGCCGCCCGGCCACCGGCACGCCGCCCGGCCACCGGCACGCCGCCCGGCCACCGGCTCAGTCACCGGCACGCCGCCCAGTCACCGGCACGCCGCCCAGTCACCGGCACGCCGCCCAGTCACCGGCACGCCGCCCAGTCACCGGCACGCCGCCCAGTCACCGGCACGCCGCCCAGTCACCGGCCCGGCCACCGACACGCCGCCCAGTCACCAGCACGCCGCCCGGTCACCGGCACGCCGCCCGGCCACCGGCACGCCGCCTGGTCACCGGCACGCCGCCCAGTCACCGGCACGCTGCCCAGTCACCGGCACGCCGCCCAGTCACCGGCCCGGCTACCGACACGCCGCCCAGCCACCGACACGCCGCCCAGTCACCGGCTCGCCGCCCGGTCACCGGCTCGCCGCCCAGTCACCGGCCCGGCTACCGACACGCCGCCCAGCCACCGACACGCCGCCCAGTCACCGGCTCGCCGCCCAGCCACCGGCTCGCCGCCCAGCCACCGGCCCGCCCACCGACCCACCGCCCAGTCCCCGGCTCGCCGCCCGGCCACCGACACGCCGCCCAGTCACCGGCTCGGTCACCGACCCGCCGCCCCGGTCACCGACCCGCCACCGGCTCAGTCACCGACCCGCCGCCCAGTCACCGGCTCAGTCACCGACCCGCCGCCCCGGCCACCGACACGCCGCCCCGGCCACCGACACGCCGCCCCAGCCACCGACACGCCGCCCCGGCCACCGACACGCCGCCCCGGCCACCGACACGCCGCCCCGGCCACCGACACGCCGCCCGGCCACCGACAAGGCGCTCAGCCACCGACACGCCGCCCGGCCACCGACAAGGCGCTCAGCCACCGACACATTGCCCGGCCACCGACACGCTGCCCAGTCACCGGCACGCCGCCCAGTCACCGGCTCGCCGCCCAGTCACCGGCACGCCGCCCAGTCACCGGCACGCCGCCCAGTCACCGGCACGCCGCCCAGTCACCGGCACGCCGCCCAGTCACCGGCCCGGCCACCGACACGCCGCCCAGTCACCGGCACGCCGCCCAGTCACCGGCCCGGCCACCGACACGCCGCCCAGTCACCGGCACGCCGCTCAGTCACCGGCCCGGCCACCGACACGCCGCCCGGTCACCGGCTCGGCCACCGACAAGGCGCTCAGCCACCGACAAGGCGCTCAGCCACCGACACGCCGCCCGGCCACCGACACGCCGCCCGGCCACCGACACACCGCTCAGTCACCGGCCCGGCCACCGACACGCCGCCCAGTCACCGGCACGCTGCCCAGTCACCGGCTCGCCGCCCGGCCACCGGCACGCCGCTCGGTCACCGGCATGCCGCTCAGTCACCGGCCCGGCCACCGGCAAGGCGCTCACCACCGACAAGGCGCTCAGCCACCGACACACCGCTCAGTCACCGGCCCGGCCACCGGCACGCCGGTCAGTCACCGGCACGCCGCCCAGTCACCGGCCCGGCTACCGACACGCCGCCCAGCCACCGACACGCCGCCCAGTCACCGGCTCGCCGCCCAGTCACCGGCCCGGCTACCGACACGCCGCCCAGTCACCGGCTCGCCGCCCAGCCACCGGCCCGGCCACCGACCCACCGCCCAGTCCCCGGCTCGCCGCCCAGCCACCGACACGCCGCCCAGGTCACCGGCTCGCCGCCCAGTCACCGGCTCGGTCACCGACCCGCCGCCCCGGTCACCGACCCGCCGCCCCGGTCACCGACCCGCCGCCCCGGTCACCGGCTCAGTCACCGACCCGCCGCCCAGTCACCGGCTCAGTCACCGACCCGCCGCCCCGGCCACCGACCCGCCGCCCCGGCCACCGGCACGCCACCCCGGTCACCGGCACGCCGCCCCGGCCACCGGCACGCCGCCCCGGCCACCGGCTCGGTCACCGACCCGCCGCCCCGGTCACCGACCCGCCGCCCCGGCCACCGGCTCAGTCACCGACCCGCCGCCCCGGCCACCGGCTCAGTCACCGACCCGCAGCCCCGGCCACCGGCTCAGTCACCGACCCGCCACCCCGGCCACCGGCTCAGTCACCGACCCGCCGCCCCGGCCACCGGCTCAGTCACCGACCCGCCGCCCCGGCCACCGGCTCAGTCACCGACCCGTCGCCCCGGCCACCGGCTCAGTCACCGACCCGCCGCCCCGGCCACCGGCTCAGTCACCGACCCGCCGCCCCGGCCACCGGCTCAGTCACCGACCCGCCGCCCCGGCCACCGGCTCAGTCACCGACCCGCCGCCCCGGCCACCGGCTCAGTCACCGACCCGCCGCCCCGGCCACCGGCTCAGTCACCGACCCGCCGCCCCGGCCACCGGCACGCCGCCCCGGCCACCGGCACGCCGCCCCGGCCACCGGCACGCCGCCCCGGCCACCGGCACGCCGCCCCGGCCACCGGCACGCCGCCCCGGCCACCGGCACGCCGCCCCGGCCACTGGCACGCCGCCCCGGCCACTGGCACGCCGCCCCGGCCACCGACAAGGCGCTCAGCCACCGACACGCCGCCCGGCCACCGACACGCCGCCCAGTCACCGGCACGCCGCCCAGTCACCGGCCCGGCCACCGACAAGGCGCTCAGCCACCGACAAGGCGCTCAGCCACCGACACGCCGCCCGGCCACCGACACGCCGCCCAGTCACCGGCTCGCCGCCCGGCCACCGGCACGCCGCCCGGCCACCGGCACGCCGCCCGGCCACCGGCCAGTCACCGGCTCAGTCACCGGCACGCCGCCCAGTCACCGGCACGCCGCCCAGTCACCGGCACGCCGCCCAGTCACCGGCACGCCGCCCAGTCACCGGCACGCCGCCCAGTCACCGGCCCGGCCACCGACACGCCGCCCCGGTCACCGGCACGCCGCCCAGTCACCGGCTCGCCGCCCGGCCACCGGCACGCCGCCCGGCCACCGGCACGCCGCCCGGTCACCGGCACGCCGCCCGGTCACCGGCACGCCGCCCGGTCACCGGCACGCCGCCCAGTCACCGGCACGCCGCCCAGTCACCGGGCCGGCTACCGACACGCCGCCCAGCCACCGACACGCCGCCCAGTCATCGGCTCGCCGCCCAGCCACCGGCCCGGCCACCAACCCACCGCCCAGTACCCGGCTCGCCGCCCAGCCACCGGCCCGGTCACCGACCCGCCGCCCCGGCCACCGACCCGCCGCCCCGGCCACCGACACGCCGCCCCGGCCACCGACACGCCGCCCCGGCCACCGACACGCCGCCCGGCCACCGACACGCCGCCCGGCCACCGACAAGGCGCTCAGCCACCGACACGCCGCCCGGCCACCGACAAGGCGCTCAGCCACCGACACGCCGCCCGGCCACCGACAAGGCGCTCAGCCACCGACACGCCGCCCGGCCACCGACACGCCGCCCGGCCACCGGCACGCCGCCCAGTCACCGGCACGCCGCCCAGTCACCGGCCCGGCCACCGACAAGGCGCTCGGCCACCGACAAGGCGCTCGGCCACCGACAAGGCGCTCGGCCACCGACAAGGCGCTCGGCCACCGACAAGGCGCTCGGCCACCGACACGCCGCCCGGCCACCGGCTCGCCGCCCGGCCACCGGCACGCCGCCCGGCCACCGGCTCGCCACCCCGGCCACCGGCACGCCGCCCGGCCACCGGCCCGGCCACCGGCACGCCGGTCAGTCACCGGCTCAGTCACCGGCACGCCGCCCAGTCACCGGCACGCCGCCCAGTCACCGGCCCGGCCACCGACACGCCGCCCAGTCACCGGCACGCCGCCCGGTCACCGGCTCGCCGCCCGGTCACCGGCACGCCGCCCAGTCACCGGCACGCCGCCCAGTCACCGGCACGCCGCCCAGTCACCGGCACGCCGCCCAGTCACCGGCACGCCGCCCAGTCACCGGCACGCCGCCCAGTCACCGGCACGCCGCCCAGTCACCGGCACGCCGCCCAGTCACCGGCACGCCGCCCAGTCACCGGCACGCCGCCCAGTCACCGGCACGCCGCCCAGTCACCGGCACGCCGCCCAGTCACCGGCACGCCGCCCAGTCACCGGCCCGGCTACCGACACGCCGCCCAGCCACCGACACGCCGCCCAGTCACCGGCTCGCCGCCCAGCCACCGGCCCGGCCACCAACCCACCACCCAGTACCCGGCTCGCCGCCCAGCCACCGACACGCCGCCCAGGTCACCGGCTCGCCGCCCCGGTCACCGACCCGCCGCCCCGGTCACCGCCCCGCCGCCCCGGTCACCGCCCCGCCGCCCCGGCCACCGACCCGCCGCCCCGGCCACCGACCCGCCGCCCCGGCCACCGACACGCCGCCCGGCCACCGACACGCCGCCCGGCCACCGACACGCCGCCCGGCCACCGACAAGGCGCTCAGCCACCGACACGCCGCCCGGCCACCGACACGCCGCCCGGCCACCGGCACGCCGCCCAGTCACCGGCCCGGCCACCGACAAGGCGCTCAGCCACCGACAAGGTGCTCAGCCACCGACACGCCGCCCGGCCACCGACACGCCGCCCGGCCACCGGCTCGCCGCCCGGCCACCGGCACGCCGCCCGGCCACCGGCACGCCGGTCAGTCACCGGCTCAGTCACCGGCACGCCGCCCAGTCACCGGCACGCCGCCCAGTCACCGGCACGCCGCCCAGTCACCGGCACGCCGCCCAGTCACCGGCACGCCGCCCAGTCACCGGCACGCCGCCCAGTCACCGGCACGCCGCCCAGTCACCGGCACGCCGCCCAGTCACCGGCACGCCGCCCAGTCACCGGCACGCCGCCCAGTCACCGGCACGCCGCCCAGTCACCGGCACGCCGCCCAGTCACCGGCACGCCGCCCAGTCACCGGCACGCCGCCCAGTCACCGGCACGCCGCCCAGTCACCGGCACGCCGCCCAGTCACCGGCACGCCGCCCAGTCACCGGCACGCCGCCCAGTCACCGGCACGCCGCCCAGTCACCGGCACGCCGCCCAGTCACCGGCACGCCGCCCAGTCACCGGCACGCCGCCCAGTCACCGGCACGCCGCCCAGTCACCGGCACGCCGCCCAGTCACCGGCACGCCGCCCAGTCACCGGCACGCCGCCCAGTCACCGGCCCGGCCACCGACAAGGCGCTCAGCCACCGACAAGGCGCTCAGCCACCGACACGCCGCCCGGCCACCGACACGCCGCCCAGTCACCGGCTCGCCGCCCGGCCACCGGCACGCCGCCCGGCCACCGGCACGCCGCCCGGCCACCGGCCCGGCCACCGGCCAGTCACCGGCTCAGTCACCGGCACGCCGCCCAGTCACCGGCACGCCGCCCAGTCACCGGCACGCCGCCCAGTCACCGGCACGCCGCCCAGTCACCGGCCCGGCCACCGACACGCCGCCCAGTCACCGGCACGCCGCCCAGTCAACAAAGAACAAAGAACAAAGAAATGTACAGCACAGGAACAGGCCCTTCGGCCCTCCAAGCCCGTGCCGACCATACTGCCCGACTAAACTACAATCTTCTACACTTCCTGGGTCCGTATCCTTCTATTCCCATCCTATTCATGTATTTGTCAAGATGCCCCTTAAATGTCCCTATCGTCCCTGCCTCCACTACCTCCTCCGGTAGTGAGTTCCAGGCACCCACTACCCTCTGCGTAAAAAACTTGCCTCGTACATCTACTCTAAACTTTGCCCCTCTCACCTTAAACCTATGCCCCCTAGTAATTGACCCCTCTACCCTGGGGAAAAGCCTCTGACTTTCCACTCTGTCTATGCCCCTCATAATTTTGTATACCTCTATCAGGTCGCCCCTCAACCTCCTTCGTTCCAGTGAGAACAAACCGAGTTTATTCAATCGCTCCTCATAGCTAATGCCCTCCATACCAGGCAACATTCTGGTAAATCTCTTCTGCACCCTCTCTAAAGCCTCCACATCCTCCTGGTAGTGTGGCGACCAGAATTGAACACTATACTCCAAGTGTGGCCTAACTAAGGTTCTATACAGCTGCAACATGACTTGCCAATTCTTATACTCAATGCCCCGGCCAATGAAGGCAAGCATGCCGTATGCCTTCTTGACTACCTTCTCCACCTGTGTAGCCCCTTTCAGTGATCTGTGGACCTGTACTCCTAGATCTCTTTGACTTTCAATACTCTTGAGGGTTCTACCATTCACTGTATATTCCCTACCTGCATTAGCCCTTCCAAAATGCATTACCTCACATTTGTCCAGGTTAAACTCCATCTGCCATCTCTCCGCCCAAGTCTCCAGACAATCTAAATCCTGCTGTATCCTCAGACAGTCCTCATCGCTATCCGCAATTCCACCAACCTTTGTGTCGTCTGCAAACTTACTAATCAGACCAGTTACATTTTCCTCCAAATCATTTATATATACTACAAAGAGCAAAGGTCCCAGCACTGATCCCTGTGGAACACCACTGGTCACAGCCCTCCAATTAGAAAAGCATCCCTCCATTGCTACCCTCTGCCTTCTATGGCCTAGCCAGTTCTGTATCCACCTTGCCAGTTCACCCCTGATCCCGTGTGACTTCACCTTTTGTACTAGTCTACCATGAGGGACCTTGTCAAAGGCCTTGTCAGTCACCGGCTCGCCGCCCGGCCACCGGCACGCCGCCCGGCCACCGGCACGCCGCCCGGTCACCGGCACGCCGCCCGGTCACCGGCACGCCGCCCAGTCACCGGCACGCCGCCCAGTCACCGGCACGCCGCCCGGTCACCGGCACGCCGCCCAGTCACCGGCACGCCGCCCAGTCACCGGCACGCCGCCCAGTCACCGACACGCCGCCCAGCCACCGACACGCCGCCCAGTCATCGGCTCGCCGCCCAGCCACCGGCCCGGCCACCAACCCACCGCCCAGTACCCGGCTCGCCGCCCAGCCACCGGCCCGGTCACCGACCCGCCGCCCCGGCCACCGACACGCCGCCCCGGCCACCGACACGCCGCCCCGGCCACCGACACGCCGCCCCGGCCACCGACACGCCGCCCCGGCCACCGACACGCCGCCCCGGCCACCGACACGCCGCCCCGGCCACCGACACGCCGCCCCGGCCACCGACACGCCGCCCGGCCACCGACAAGGCGCTCAGCCACCGACACGCCGCCCGGCCACCGACAAGGCGCTCAGCCACCGACACGCCGCCCGGCCACCGACACGCCGCCCGGCCACCGGCACGCCGCCCAGTCACCGGCACGCCGCCCAGTCACCGGCACGCCGCCCAGTCACCGGCACGCCGCCCAGTCACCGGCACGCCGCCCAGTCACCGGCACGCCGCCCAGTCACCGGCCCGGCCACCGACAAGGCGCTCAGCCACCGACAAGGCGCCCGGCCACCGACACGCCGCCCGGCCACCGGCTCGCCGCCCGGCCACCGGCACGCCGCCCGGCCACCGGCTCGCCACCCGGCCACCGGCACGCCGCCCGGCCACCGGCCCGGCCACCGGCACGCCGGTCAGTCACCGGCTCAGTCACCGGCACGCCGCCCAGTCACCGGCACGCCGCCCAGTCACCGGCACGCCGCCCAGTCACCGGCACGCCGCCCAGTCACCGGCACGCCGCCCAGTCACCGGCACGCCGCCCAGTCACCGGCACGCCGCCCAGTCACCGGCACGCCGCCCAGTCACCGGCACGCCGCCCAGACACCGGCACGCCGCCCGGTCACCGGCTCGCCGCCCGGCCACCGGCTCGCCGCCCGGTCACCGGCACGCCGCCCAGTCACCGGCACGCCGCCCAGTCACCGGCACGCCGCCCAGTCACCGGCACGCCGCCCAGTCACCGGCACGCCGCCCAGTCACCGGCACGCCGCCCAGTCACCGGCACGCCGCCCAGTCACCGGCACGCCGCCCAGTCACCGGCCCGGCCACCGACACGCCGCCCAGTCACCGGCACGCCGCCCAGTCACCGACACGCCGCCCAGCCACCGACACGCCGCCCAGTCACCGGCACGGCTACCGACACGCCGCCCAGTCACCGACACGCCGCCCAGTCACCGGCACGCCGCCCAGTCACCGGCCCGGCTACCGACACGCCGCCCAGTCACCGGCTCGCCGCCCAGCCACCGGCCCGGCCACCAACCCACCACCCAGTACCCGGCTCGCCGCCCAGCCACCGACACGCCGCCCAGGTCACCGGCTCGCCGCCCCGGTCACCGACCCGCCGCCCCGGTCACCGCCCCCGCCGCCCCGGTCACCGACCCGCCGCCCCGGCCACCGACCCGCCGCCCCGGCCACCGACAAGGCGCTCGGCCACCGACACGCCGCCCGGCCACCGACAAGGCGCTCGGCCACCGACACGCCGCCCGGCCACCGACAAGGCGCTCAGCCACCGACACGCCGCCCGGCCACCGGCACGCCGCCCAGTCACCGGCCCGGCCACCGACAAGGTGCTCAGCCACCGACAAGGCGCTCAGCCACCGACACGCCGCCCGGCCACCGACAAGGCGCTCAGCCACCGACACGCCGCCCGGCCACCGGCACGCCGCCCAGTCACCGGCCCGGCCACCGACAAGGCGCTCAGCCACCGACAAGGTGCTCAGCCACCGACACGCCGCCCGGCCACCGACACGCCGCCCCGGCCACCGGCTCGCCGCCCGGCCACCGGCACGCCGGTCAGTCACCGGCTCAGTCACCGGCACGCCGCCCAGTCACCGGCACGCCGCCCAGTCACCGGCACGCCGCCCAGTCACCGGCACGCCGCCCAGTCACCGGCACGCCGCCCAGTCACCGGCACGCCGCCCAGTCACCGGCACGCCGCCCAGTCACCGGCACGCCGCCCGGTCACCGGCACGCCGCCCAGTCACCGGCACGCCGCCCGGTCACCGACACGCCGCCCAGTCACCGGCACGCCGCCCAGTCACCGGCACGCCGCCCAGTCACCGGCACGCCGCCCAGTCACCGGCACGCGCCCAGTCACCGGCACGCCGCCCAGTCACCGGCACGCCGCCCAGTCACCGGCACGCCGCCCAGTCACCGGCACGCCGCCCAGTCACCGGCACGCCGCCCAGTCACCGGCACGCCGCCCAGTCACCGGCACGCCGCCCAGTCACCGGCACGCCGCCCAGTCACCGGCACGCCGCCCAGTCACCGGCACGCCGCCCAGTCACCGGCACGCCGCCCAGTCACCGGCACGCCGCCCAGTCACCGGCACGCCGCCCAGTCACCGGCACGCCGCCCAGTCACCGGCACGCCGCCCGGTCACCGGCACGCCGCCCGGTCACCGGCACGCCGCCCAGTCACCGGCACGCCGCCCAGTCACCGGCACGTCGCCCAGTCACCGGCACGTCGCCCAGTCACCGAACTCGGGTAACACATGCTGACGTGCACACCGAGACACACACACATGCACCCACCCAGGGTGGAGTTCTCCTCCTGGCGTTCGGGTTGTGAGCGGTGGGCGGTGCGTTTGGTGGTCGGGGAGAGGTGGTGCTGGTCTTACCCTCAGCTGTATGGCGACCCTCAGTAATGAACTTACCAGTTCTCGGAGCTGTGTGAGGCAGCCAATGTTGTCAGGCAGCGACGTGAGCTTGTTGTTACTGGTGATTAGCACTTTCAGGGGCAGGCAACACAGGTAGGGAGGTAGCACACACAGCTGGCTGCGACTGAGGATAGAGGAGAGAGAGTTCATCACGAGGCTTCAACAATCCCTCACACACTGAAACACTAGCCCCATCCACAAGGGCCACTGGACAGTGATCAGGAGCAGGAACACTGGCTGATTTCCCTCTCACTCTAACCCAGGGATCACTGGACAGTGATCAGGAGCAGGAACCCTGGCTGATTTCCCCTCTCTCTCTCACTAACCCAGGGATCACTGGACAGTGATCAGGAGCAGGAACCCTGGCTGATTTCCCCCCTCTCTCTCTAACCCAGGGATCACTGGACAGTGATCAGGAGCAGGAACCCTGGCTGATTTCCTCTCTCTCTAACCCAGGGATCACTGGACAGTGATCAGGAGCAGGAACCCTGGCTGATTTCCTCCCTCTCTAACCCAGGGATCACTGGACAGTGATCAGGAGCAGGAACCCTGGCTGATTTCCTCTCTCTCTAACCCAGGGATCACTGGACAGTGATCAGGAGCAGGAACCCTGGCTGATTTCCCCTCTCTCTCTAACCCAGGGATCACTGGACAGTGATCAGGAGCAGGAACCCTGGCTGATTTCCTCTCTCTCTCTAACCCAGGGATCACTGGACAGTGATCAGGAGCAGGAACCCTGGCTGATTTCCTCTCTCTCTCTAACCCAGAGATCACTGGACAGTGATCAGGAGCAGGAATCCTATCTGATTTCCTCTCTCTCTCTAACCCAGGGATCACTGGACAGTGATCAGGAGCAGGAAGCCTGGCTGATTTCCCCTCTCTCTCTCTAACCCAGGGATCACTGGACAGTGATCAGGAGCAGGAAGCCTGGCTGATTTCCTCTCTCTCTCTCTAACCCAGAGATCACTGGACAGTGATCAGGAGCAGGAATCCTGGCTGATTTCCTCTCTCTCTCTAACCCAGGGATCACTGGGCAGTGATCAGGAGCAGGAACCCTGGCTGATTTCCTCTCTCTCTCTAACCCAGGGATCACTGGACAGTGATCAGGAGCAGGAACCCTGGCTGATTTAATCGAGACGTTCAAAATGATCTCTGACAGAGTGAATAAGGACAACAGCTTCACCTGGTGGGAGGAAGGTCAGAGATTGAAGGTCATTGAACTGAGGGGTGAGGGGTGGGGTGACACACAGGTTTTGGGCATTCACAATAATAAATACAGCCGATGCTCGAAATGCGAAACTAAAAGAGGAGATGCTGGCGTTTACCTGAGGTTGAGGTAGGTTAATGCCTGGAGGTTAATGATAGCTGGTGGAATAGCCCTCAAACAGTTGTGGTACAGATTGAGGGACTCCAGTGAGATGTACTGGCAAATCTCGCTCGGAATCTCTGAAAGCCGGTTCTTGGACAGATCTGCAAAGCGAAAGGAAGGCATTACAACCAGTCAGAGCCCCAGCCTTACTCAGGAGAATGTATCAATCATAGAATCGAATCGTAGAAACGCGACTGTGCAGAAGGAGGCCATTCGGCCCATCAGCATCGACCTATCGAAAGGGCGCAACACTTCGGACCAATCGCCCCGCCCTACACCTGCAACCTCACCCCAAGGGGAACTGATCGCGGCCAATCCACCCAACCTGCACATCTTTGGACTGTGGGAGGAAACCGGAGCACCCGGAGGAAACCCACGCAGACACGGGGAGGACGTGCAGACTCCGCACAGACAGTGACCCAAGCCGGAATCGAACCTGGGACCCTGGCGCTGTGAAGCCACAGTGCTAACCACTGTGCTACCGTGCTGTCTTCGCCAGGATAGTGGAGGAGGAGGTGGACCCGGACCCGTTGGTGGCGATATTTGGGGTTTCAGAGAAGCCGGAGCTGATGGAGAGGAGGAAGGCCGATGTCGTGGCCGTCGCCTCTCTGACTGCACGGTGGAGAGTTTTGCTGGAGTGGCGGTCGGCATCGCCACCGGGGGTAACGGCTTGATTGGGCGACCCGTACGTCTTCCTCCGGTTGGAGACGATAAAGTTTGAGTGAAGGGGCTCCGCAGGGGGGTTTGAGGATAGGGGGGGGATGTTTGTGACTGTGTTTGAGGAGCTGTTCGTCGTGGGGGTGATGGTGAGAGGGGGGGGTGAAAAAGAGGGAAAATCTGTACAGTTGATTGTTGGGAAGTATGTTTCCCGGGATGTTTATTCGCTGTAACCTGTTTTGATACACGATAGACTCTTCAAACAGACACCAGACACAAACCAGCAACAGATTCATACCACCGCCAGCCTGACACATACTTCAAAATATAACCAACAATTTAACCAAATTGCAGAGGCGAAGGGGGAGGAAAATAGATCCTCAATCACACACTGACCAAAAATATTCACCAGCTCCTTCAACACAGCAAGTGGCAGACAGGAGACTGACAGAGAGAGAGACAGAGAGAGAGAGAGAGACACAGAGAGAGAGAGAGAGACAGAGAGAGACAGAGAGACAGAGAGAGACAGAGAGAGACAGAGAGAGACAGAGAGAGACAGAGAGACAGAGAGAGAGAGAGAGAGAGAGAGAGAGAGAGAGACACACAAAGAGAGAGAGAGAGAGAGAGAGAGAGAGAGACAGAGACAGAGACAGAGACAGAGACAGAGCGAGAGACAGAGACAGAGCGAGAGAGAGAGACAGAGCGAGAGAGAGAGACAGAGCGAGAGAGAGAGACAGAGCGAGAGAGAGAGACAGAGCGAGAGAGAGAGACAGAGCGAGAGAGAGAGACAGAGCGAGAGAGAGAGACAGAGCGAGAGAGAGAGACAGAGCGAGAGAGAGAGACAGAGCGAGAGAGAGAGACAGAGCGAGAGAGAGAGACAGAGCGAGAGAGAGAGACAGAGCGAGAGAGAGAGACAGAGCGAGAGAGAGAGACAGAGCGAGAGAGAGAGAGAGAGACAGAGCGAGAGAGAGAGAGA